>NC_092213.1:47737144-47859662 GCF_043381705.1 Parasteatoda tepidariorum | reverse complement strand
TTTGAAAACTTTAAAATTATAATATATTGTCCGCTATATGCCATAAATTAAAGAAAACAGTAGGTTTTTGACGGTTTTTACCACTGTCATGTCAAAAACCCAACCCTGCTATGAAATAATTCATTCTTATATTATGTGCCTCAGAAACGTCAGCTTTTTTTTTATCTATAATACTAAGACAACTCTCTTTTTAATTTGTGTGTTTCTGAATTGTTTACAACTTTATATAAATTATATAATTTACAGCTACTAATTGTAGGTTCTGGTTCTGATGCATTGTGGGCAAAATAAAAAATGGTTTACCCTGAATAACTTCCAATCGGATCTTCACACCCTGGGACTCAATTTTAAAGACTGATTTGGATTACCTCAAATATGCTCATTTATTAGTGCAGAAGATATTTTAAGTTACAAAATTGAACACCCGAACATATCTTCTCTGAATAAACATACTTTTCTTCCAACAGACTCAGATTTCTAACTGTGATAATGTAAGGGGTAGTCTCAATCTGGGAAATATGGTCCCAGTAGTTTGGTCAAGAGAGTGGACCAAAGCTTGGACACCTTAATATTAATTTTACTTTTTGCGTATTTCGCTATATCTCTGGCACTTTTCAATTGAAATGCAAAATTATTGCACAAAAATTTGTTTACGAAAAGTTAATTCCATGCAAAAAAATAACTTTTAGTAGATATCTATTATTTTTTAGTATTTTAGTTAAAAATTATCGAAAAACTTTGAAATTGTAAGAAATACAATTTTTTACATCATTTAAAAGAAAACAATTTTAATACAAAATATGAGTGAAATCGTTCAAATAACTCCTGAGATATTGAATTTTAAAAATATGACTTTTTTAAAAATAATGACAAATTCATAAGATCAGAAGTTATTGAGGGTATTTCGTTTATTTTTGTGTGCCTTCTACTCTATGTCTATATGTTAAATTCGAAATGCTAAAAAGTGAGTATTAATTATCACATAAATTTAAACGAAACAATTTCAATGATTAATTTTTTTTTGCCTTAGTATTTTTATAATTTTTTAGATATTTTTGTATACAAAATTGTATTACATTTTTCTTTTGTATGTAATATTTTTATTATGAGGAGGTACTTGTGTTATGTCTGATATTATTTCCCCCATGGCACAGAGTTATTCACCTCAGAACATGTTTCAGGTGGACAAACTTTGTAAAATATTTATATGATAATGATGCATGAAATTGATTGGGTTTAAACAGCGGGATTATTTGCTTTAATGAATGAACCACATTGGTAGTTTGACATTCTGATCATTTCTGCACCTTGATAGACTGAACCTTTTAAACGTTCTCTCTCAATTTATGCGAGACTTTTGTTCGAATTGTGCAATAACGTGCTGCTTACAAAAAAATGAAGACTTTTGATCCATGCTAATTATTGAAAAGCACAGACAATTTTAAGAGCTTTTATCTATATTTTTAGCTATAAATCAGTTGAAAGTTTAATAGGTTTTTAAATTATATTTATTTCTACCTGTAGTTTAATAATGAAGCAGAAATAAAACTGCAAGAGCTTCTTTTTTTTTCATTTATTTATTTTAATTATTTTGTGAAACAAAGTGACTGATTGAAACTTTTGAGTTCATATTTTTTAAAATTCTAGTGCATATTGCAAAAAGTTCTACTGATTAAGCTATATTTTTTGAAAAACTAAAATATAATTAATAATTAGTCAAAAACTTTCAAAAATATATTTTTTTTTTTTAAAAATATTTATTTTGAAGAAAAATGTATAAAATGTTTTTTTTTTTTTAATACTAATCACACAGATTTCAAAGTTCTTTTTATAGGAAAATAAAAACAATTTTACCTATCTTTACTTCATTATGATTGGTTGCCCCTTAAGTTTTTTGGTAGATATTCCATATCCTCTGTTAGTTTTGTGTATAAGGTCCACTTGAAGTGAATGAAGTATGTATAAGTTACTCCAGTTTCAATAAAAAAGCAAAATTATTTTAACTCATCAGTAATTATTATTTATAAATAAAAAGGAAACTCAATTACTTAAAAAACTAACTAATATGTACTGAAAAGCCAGTGTTCTGTTTATTGAAATATTTTTGTTAATGGAATTTAATGAAATACCACAGAATTTTGATGATCAAGTCTATAATAAGTTTTTATTGAATTAATTATTATTATACTTTAAAATTTTGGATGTTCGATTTACACTCAAAAGTTTTGGGAAGGACCAAACTGGCCACTTTAGGTATACTGCAATTTTCAGTCTTTCTAGTGTTAATTATACTTCTTCTTCTTCATAAGTGCAACAGCCTTTCACGGGCCAAGGCTGACTCACAGATTTTCCTCCATCTGGCCCTGTCCGGTGCGATGGCCCGCCATCGGCTGAATCCCAGTAGTTTGAGGTCCTTTTCAACGTCGTCTATCCATCTTGTAGGTGGTCGTCTCCTACGTCTCGTCACTTCAATTGTGGAAAAAGTCACTTTTTTGGCAGGGACGGCATCAGAATTTCTGAAGAGGTGGCCCAGCCACCTAATGCGTGATGCTTTAATAGTTCTCACAATGTCGGTCCCACCGAATTTGTCATATTTTTTGTAAAGAATTTTCCTTACGTTATTCTCTTAAAGAGAGCCAAAGATTTTTCTCAAAATTTTTCTTTCAAAAATTAGCAGTTTTTCCTGTTAAATATTTTACTAATTAATCAATAATATACATTTATTTAATGTAACATTTTTTTCACCTGTTTTTTGTTGAATGTTTTGATATTTAATATAAAATTAAATTCAGATTATTTTGATATTCAATTTTTAAGAAAGTTTTGCTCTCTTATTTTTATTTTTATTGATTTTTCTTTTGCATATTCTTTAGATCACTTGATAAACAGAAGGGCAAAGAGCGTGGATCGAAAAGAAGAAGAATTAGCTATTTGGGAGATTTTAAAGATAGTGTCACTTACTCTACTGATGAATTCCATTTGGGATTAAAGATAGCAAATAAACTTGTAGAACAGCAGAATAAAAAGATACGATGCTTAAAAGGAAAAAACAGTCGATTACGCAAAAGAGTTGAAAATTTGGATGCCACTTTAGAGGAATATAGGAAGAAGGTTTATATTCCTTCCGATGTTCTTAAGGTAATTTCACTTATTCATATGTATTTCCCGGTGTGTATATTAATCATTATTTATTTTTTACGAAAAAGCTTTTTGTTACTTTATAATTGTTAGCTACTTTATGATGGTCTGTTCCAAATAGCATTTAATTTTAAACACAATTAAGGTATTTTCGAGCAGGGAAAAATTCCAAACAAAAAGATTAAGACTCAAAGTAAAAAGTAAAATTTGTGATGCATAAATTGTACTAAGTCTTCTTATTTTGGTATTTAAAATCAAAAGACATGTAGTTTGGCTTAAAAAAGACTTAATCTTCCAACTTCCAATTGATATTTCTTGTATATTATTTGTTTGTTATTTATAATTATAATGTTTTTTTATTAATATCTTCTCACTTCTGAATTAAATTTCCCCTGAATTAGATTCTTTGTTATCGGACTTTCTTATATGGCTCAGTCGTTTTTGAAAGAATCTTTCAAAGTTTTCATCTTTGAATATTGTCATTCCATCTCTATATTTTAAATTTTTCTGATGAAATTTTAACAGTTAAAGCAAATAAAAAGAATTCCTCATTGGACTACAACTTGCCCAGGTAATCCGATTTTGACGAAAAATTGCATTTCACTGAAGAAAATTTGCTTCAGTGCGCCAAGCTTCTCGAAATAGATGTTGCAAAGCAGACTCCTCTCACTGCACTGTTTCTCACCAGAATATCAACAGACGTGAATAATGTTTTGAACACCTTGAATGTGAAACCATTGGCCCATTTTACTGTCATCTAGTGTTTGAGAATTCTTTCGCTCACTCAAAATAAAAATGACTTGATATCACATATTGTGAATGATAATATTAAAAGAACATATGATAGAACTTAAGGCGATCTTTTTAACTCATAGTATGCAATCTCCAAATGGTAACACTCATAATTCCAAAAAAAAAAACTGCCTGGATTTGCACAGAATTATAGACTAAAATTGAATTACTGCAGAAACAAGTGGAACTTTTAAACAGTCAACATTTTTCTCTATGTACCTCTTCACCTCCTCTACCACAAACAGATTCTAATATTGTGACAATTCTTGCTACATTTATAGAGACTCAAAACAATTATTAGAGAAACAAGTAAGTCAACCAAATATCATCCAAATTATTTCCACTAACAATACCGTATATTCCATTTTAATGTTTGAAGGCAATATCATTGACTGCTTCTGAATGTATAAAAGTAGTGGATAGAATCGCGACACTTGATAATTTGTCTGATGATCACTAATGCTGTTTTGTGCCACTCCAGATCTGCAAACAATTGAAAACTTACATGAGGTAAAACTTATAATGATTGAACTGCCGGGAAAATCACCCTCACTTCTAGATTTAAAGATCACATTACAATGGAAGAATTTTTAGCTCATCAGAGCGTACGTAAGTTTAAAAATAATGAAAGTTTGGTTGATTGTATTCATACCAAAGATGCTCTTCTTGAAAAAGCTCTGTTTACTATGCACAAACTGATCTTATTTCTATGACAATTGGTGATATTACAGAAGAAAAATGGCAGATTGCCTTTGCCACCCAGAATTTGATTACTGTTCAAGATTTATTGAGAGCTGCTACACTCGATGCCATTCGAAGTTTCAGACACGAGAATATGTCACACCAGTCCACAAAATTTTTTTTTTTCAGTACCCAAGTCTCGGTCAAAAACCTCCAATTGGCACATTGAACAACAACGTAAATATAACTCTGCTACTGACGATGTTCGAGACATTACTTGCTGGCTATGTGGACAAAAGGTCATGCCATTTTATGTACAGTGTACCTCTGCTCAACAAAGTTCGACTACAACTCAATCACAAAATTCATCACCCTCCGCTCAAGAATTCAACAGTCAACCGAAAACTCAGTTTCTGTATTATGACACAAAAAAAATTTTGCTTGTTATTTGCTTTTCCAGATTAAAGAATATTTGTGATACAAAAGCTAGTTTGTTTTAAAATTTTTGGATATTTATTAATTAATCTTAAATAATTCATGTACAGAAAAATTCTGTTATATCCTAAACATGATAGTGGGATATTATTTTTAACACTCTTTATTATGCATTTTTCTCTAGCATGATTTTATTAATTGTAAAATTGTTATTTAGATATGCTAAACCTCAAACATAGAAGAAAAAAAAAATTTCAGTTTTACTAGCACTTTTACATTATGCATAATAATGGGATAATTTTTTAAATATGCAAGTAAATATAAATTATTCTCTATAAAAATCAAAATATCCTTTTGAATTTTTTCCAACTATTACATCTTCATAATGTTTAATATTTTTATTAAATTATAATTACTTGAGTGAAAAAAACTCAATGTTTTATGATTGATCAGAAAATATGTTCAGATTGGAAAGATTTGATTTTATTTTATTAAGATTTTTGTTATCTCTATTAACATTTATGATCTGAACTTTATATTCATCAGTAAGTTTTCTTTTCACTTTTGCAAGCAAATTTACATGCTGTACATTATAATGTGATTTTTTTTTTCATAACAAATATGCAAAAAAGAAACCTATTTAATTTTTTTTAACTAATTGCTTGTTCGTGATGAATGATATTTCATGAAGAGAAAAGTTGTCTCTTATATATTTATAATCAAATAATGTGCTTTTATTTCTTTTCTTCATCATTTTATTTGGTTGCAATGCGGTAATCAATATTAATTGAAAAAATTTCCATTTTATTATCTAAACATTCAATTACTAATGTTCCATATTTTCTTTTTTATCTTTTTATAGTTTTTCCTTAATTTCCTTTAAAAACTTAATTTTTTTGAATTTTTTTAAAGAAAAAAAATTTTTAGACATTGGGAGAATGTTATAATAGCTTCTACACTAGGCTTGTTAACTTAAAAATAGGAAAAGATTCAAATCAGTATTGAATTTTTAACATGAGAAATTTTAGAAAAAATCATTGCGTGTTTAAATTATTTTTGTTCAAAATAATATTAGTCCACTATGTGTACAATTATTGAGTCCAAAACTCAAACCTCACTAATCGACTCATTCCAAGTAATAACTTGATTATGATAAATATTTATGAATTTATTTTAATAATTTAAAAACTTTTTTCATATGTGTTATATGGAATTAGGAAATCATCAGTCCCACGCTGTTAGCTTTTTTTCTTCTTTTTAGTTGAATTATAAAAATTATTTCCTTTTCTTTCCTATTTCTTGAATTTAGTAAAATTTTGAAAATTACAATTCAAAAGCTAAAAATGAACTTATTACTATTATTAACTTCTTTAAAAACTGAATTAATTGATTGAATAACTGAGAAAATTACTGAAAATTTAAAAGTTATTAATTTATTGTTTATTTTATAAATTGAGAAACATTTTTCTTATATGTTATACAGAATTAGAAAATCAGTCCCACATTGTTTGCTTTTTTTTAAAATTTAGTTCTAAACATTTTCTTTTTTCTTTCCCCTCTTTCTGGAATTTTGTAAAATTTTGAATAGAAAAATTCAATTTTATCAAATTTTTTTGCTTAAATTTTTCAAAATTATAACTCAAAAGCTAAAAAGGCTTCGACTTTTTATGCTTTATTCATACACTTCAATACAATTAAAAAAATGTGAAATGCACTAATGTTAAGATTTGTAAACATTCAAACAACCTTAATTAGAACATATTTGATTAAAAAGCAAGTTTCAAAAGTATAAATTTTACTGGAATCACAAGCCTGAATTCAACATTTATGCATATATTATGTTATATACTAACTTATAATCTTATATAAATTATTTAGAAGTTATTTTATGAGATTAAGTTATTGTTCAAAACAAATTTCATACTTGTAGCAATGCGAAAATATTGCATTTCTTTTTCTTTATATTATATTAATTTTTTTCTCATTGTGTTTAAAGCATGACATTAGGAATAACATAAAAAAAATTTCTATTCAAATTAGTTTTCTTGCTGTCTAAGAAATATCATGCAATAGCTGCAGAAGCATATTTAGTAGACTTCAGTAAATATGCAAAATCAAAAGACAATGTTAACAGAAAATAATTTATTCTGTAAAAGATTTTACTTTTGTCTGTCGCAATTGTTTTCTTGCAAATAGTTTTTTTTTTCTTTTGTTTTACATATGCTATGCATCCATTACACAAACCAAGATAGAAATATATTATATAAAAATGTTATATAAATCACTGATTCTACAAGGAGCATGAAATTAAATTTAGCTGCTGTATACAGGGCTGATAGTTCTCCGGAAAAAAACTGGATTTCCAGATTTTTCGCTAACAGTGATCTGGAAGTTTCTGGAGATTGAAGGTCCGGACGTTTAAAAAAATCATTGATCACAGAAGTTTCCGGAAATCAAATTTTCAAAGGTGGAACTTAAAAACCCAGTTTATTTTATTTGTTTGTAAAGGAGATCCAGAGAGATACTTTATAAGCTTATAATCATGATGAATATTCATTTTTTATCAGTAAATAGTTGTTCTAATCATAAACTCAAGAAAAAAAGACATATTTGTAAATTTTAATAACTTCTCCAGGTCATCATAGGTATGTATAAATGGTATAGGCGTGTGTAAAATTGTAAATATATTTTAAGTAAACTAAGAAATATTGAGAAAAAGGAAAAATAAACTTGTTTAAATTTTTTTCAATTTAAACTTTTTTTTTAAACTTAATAAATTTTCCGGAATTTTGGCTTGGGCTCACAATCACCCCTGTGTATACATTTAGTAACTTAAAAAGCAAAAATGGCAGTAACCATGCAATGTCCTTTAATAATTTATTTCAAAACACTAGACTTCACTGCCAAAAAAATTTTATTTTTGGAATATTTCCTATTACTGACAGCAAAAACATGTGTGAAAATAAATTCAAGGAAAATATTGCAAATCCACATTTTGTTACTCAATTATTTTTGTGTATTATAGCATTGTTTCACAAATTTTTATATAGTTTTCTTAGTCACAAATTTTATTAAAAGGATGTGGTTGTTTTGATTGTAACATCTAGACGATTTTGTTAAATAACGGAAAAAAACTGTCACATAAAATGCTGACTTCTTTTTTATACAGTCTAACACCACTATAATGAACCTGAGATATGAATGTTCAAAACCCACTTAATAAATATTTGGCTATATTGAGCATTTTTAGTTACTCCTTCCCAATTGTTCTTTAACTAATGTTTCATGTACCTATAGTGAACAGCTAAGATGTTCGTCGTTTGTTTATAGTAGACTCAGATTCCTTCCCAATTGTTCTTTAACTAATGTTTCATGCACCTATAGTGAACAGCTAAGATATTGGTCGTTTTATAGTGGACTCAGATTCCTTCCCAATTGTTCCTTAACTAATGTTTCATGCACCTATAGTGAACAGCTAAGATATTGGTCATTTGTTTATAGTGGACTCAGATTTCTTTTCTGTAAGATATTTAAATAAATATAACAAAATATTTAGTCAATGTAATTTGTTCAAAAGTATATAATTGTGATTTTTAATTTAAAAAGGAAGAAAGAGACATAAAGGAGTGTTTTAAATGAGATCATTTCTCTGAATTGAATTATGTGATTGGTTACAAAAGCAGACATAGCACAGAAATTCCAACTTTTAAATTAAACTTTCTTCAAAAATGTCGTAAATGAAAAAGATAAACTTCTAAAAAATTACTAAACTCAGTGGTGCAACAGCCCATAGAGGGCCAAGGCCNAGAGAAATGCGTTCTGAAAGAGGTTCCGTGGTTCGGAAGGATGGTGTTCTGTTGATCTTAAAGGTTCTGAACAATACTGGTAAATAGGGAAGCTAGATAATGGGGCAAATGTTGAAAATAATAAAAGATCCAGGAGGAAATGTGAAGCGGATTTTATTCTAAATGGCGCAAATGAGAAATTTTTTTCCAAATGCGAGAAATTCGCGAATTTTGAAATTGGTTTATAGAATGCGCGAATTTCTCGCGGTAATCATTTTTTTAAGCGAGAATATTAAGAAATATGCGAGATTCTCGCGTTCTCGCGCTGTAGTGAAAACACTGATCATGCAATGGCTACAGAAGCATATTTAGTAGACTTCAATAAATATGCAAAATCAAAAGACAATGTTAACAGAAAATAATTTATTCTGTAAAAGATTTGACTTTTATTTGTCGCAATTGTTTTTATTGCAATAGAATTTTTTTTTTCTTTTGTTTAACATATGCCATGCATCCATTACGCAAACCAAGATAGAAATATATTATATAAAATTGTTATATAGATCACTGATTCTACAAGGAGCATGAAATTAAATTTAGCTGCTGTATACATTTAGTAACTAAAAAAACAAAAATGGCAGTAACTTAAAAAACAAAAATGGCAATAACCATGCAATGTCATTTTATAATTTATTTCAAAATACTAGACTTCGCTGCTAAAAAAATTTTATTTTTAGAATATTTCCCATTACAGACAGCAAAAACATGTGTGAAAATAAATTCAAGGAAAATATTGCAGATCCACATTTTGTTACTTTATTATTTTCTTGCATTGTAGCATTGTTTCCTTTGTCACAAATTTTTTCTTAGTTCTGTTAATTACCAATTCTATGAAGAGGATGTGGTTGTTTTGATTTTTACAATGGAATTATATTTCACTTATTCAGTAGAGCGCCGATTATCCGAACCCTTATTATCCGAACGTCCAATTATCCTAACTGTGTCTGAATTCGTTTTTTTTTTTTTTTTTTTTTTTCTGGAAGCATGGNTTTTTTTTTTTTAAGGTTTAGAATACTTTTTAACCTATTGACAATTTTTTTAAATTAAGAAGAATAGATAATATCCCCTACATCTTAAGACCATATTTAATTTACAACCTTTTTAGCAGTTTTCTTATTGTAGCCATACATACATGTATTGTGATACAGTTAAATCTACATAGCTCTTTACACCTGAAATTATCTTCCAAGAGTGCGAGCTTCATTTTGATAGTCTACAATGGTTGGAATACAGAAGGAGTTTATGAATAGATAAGTGCTGAAGTTCTATAATTGGGCAATGGGTAGTTGTCACTTATGGTTAAAGATTACAGTGCTTGGAATCTTAAATCTTGGAATAAAATTCTTAACCAGAAAACAAATGAAACTGAAGTTTCTGAACCAGTAGATCTTTTGGATGAAAATGATGAAATTGTTGCTGAAATTTTGAATGAAAATCCGAACTCTACGGACGAAAAGGAAGAAGTAGGTGATCAAGTTCAAGGCAGTGGACCTTCTCATATAGAAGCAAGCAATTCATTAGATATTGCAATGAATTGGCTAGAACGTCAAAATAATGTTGATCCAGTTCAGTTGATTTTTTTTAAAAAGAATAAAGGATATATGGCTGCTAAAAAAAAAACGCTTCTTCTTTGAAACGAAATCTTTGCTGGATTTCTTTTCCAATGGAAAATAATGAAAAATGTTGTAAAACCAGTAATTGACAAAAAAATTATAAAAACTGAAATATGATAAAAATAATTCAAAATGAAGAAAAAAAGTTTAAAAAAAATTTAAATAAAATATTTTTCGAACTTTTCATTATCGTTATTCATGCACCTATAGTGAACAGCTAAAAAATTGGTCGTTTGTTTATAGTGGACTCAGATTTCTTTTCTGTAAGATATTTAAATAAATATAACAAAATTTTTAGTCAATGTAATTTGTTCAAAAGTATATAATTGTGATTTTTAATTTAAAAAGGAAGAAAGAGACATAAAGGAGTGTTTTAAATGAGATCATTTCTCTAAATTGAATAATGTGATTGGTTACAAAAGCAGACATATGGGAGGGTACACAGAAATTCCAACTTTTAAATTAAACTTTCTTCAAAAATGTTGTAAATGAAAACGATAAACTTCTAAAAAATTACTAAACTAAACTAAACTCAGTGGCGCAACAGCCCATAGAGGGCCAAGGCCTACTGTGCCCATCTCACTTTTCTTGACCTTGGGCTCTGGGGTGCAGAAGCAGATGTTCCGGTTAGGTGGTCAGCTGAACGTGAAACCCCCAGTGTTTAGTTCCCAAGCATGCTTGGTACTCATTTATCGACCCACTGAAGGGGTGAAAGGCTGAGTCTACCTTGCCTGGCCCAAGGATCGAACCCAAAACCTGTGGCATGGGGCGCTACCATTCAACCACCGGGCATCTAAAAAATTACTTAGGTAACAAAATTGAACAAACCAATATTCAAAAATTCTGTAAAAGGGGACGACCACTTTGCTATTTGGAAAATATTTTGTATGTTCTTTAATGCTAAAGTTAAAAATTCCATTTGAGCGAGAGATTCTTTGTCAGGAAATTAAATATCAAAAAAATTCCAATCATTGACGAAAATGGAAAACATTAAAGTTAAAAAACTACATCATCAGGAGACTACCCTTTGTAATATGGAAAATATTTGAAATGTTATTTAATACTCCAGTTAAAATCTCATTACACTTAGAAATTCGTTGTAGTGGGACTCAATATATATTTTGTTTCTTAATACTACTTTAATCACAATATGTACTATAGCAATCACTTTTTCCAAGTATGCTACTGCAATATGCTTAAAAATTCTTTTTTAAAAGATTTAGATGTAGTGATTCATCGTTTATGGTCATGTTATTGTTAGTTTCTATGCCAGTTTACCATAGCAAAGTCTGACCATATAATCAATGTCCCATTTGAAAAGTGATTTTTGAAATTTTTATTTTACTTCAAGAGCAAAAAAATTATAATCATCAGGTATTTTCGTCTAAGAAAAAATTAATTTTAAAGTTTAAATTTTTTTTTTAAACTTTAACCATACCTTACATATTTGTGAAGAGCCGGCCAGGTGGCCAAGCGGTTAGCGTGTCTGAATGTGAAGCCAATGGCTGCAGGCTCGAATCCAGCTCTGGGCATGGATGTTTCTCTCTATGTGTTGTCCCTGCTGTGTGTGATGTGTGAATGTGGCCCACCCTATTAACGGGTATTTGTGGCTGTATGGCATGCGTAGTGTTGCTCGCCTTCGTGACCTAGGTTCACAGGTGCCCACTGGGTAATGTTAAATGAGCAACACTTCCGGCATCTTCCAAGGTAAAGAACGAAAATTCAGTATCTGCCGTTAAAGGGGGGGGGGGAATATTTGTGAAGAAAAATTCTAGAAAAAGTTTGAAATTTTCTATTCCAAGCAGTTGGTATAATTAAATACTGGTTTGATTGGCCTCTTTTAATTTCAGGAAGCTTTGGCTAGAAATAAGAAAATGCTAAGAAAAGCCAAAACAAACTGCTCTGCAGCTAAGATAAATATTTCAGGTGAAATAACTGGTTCGCCAACTAAGACGAATGAAGGCTGTGATGATTTACATCTGAATTCTCCATGATGATGTGAAGTTTGCTTCAACTAAACATTTATTAGCTTAAATGGCATTTTAGTGATAGTGATTGTATCCTTCAAATTTTATTACATTTGTGAAATTGTATATTCTTATGTAGCAGCTATATTCTCTTTTTTTCGCTGCTAATCTGTGTTTATTAGTAATGACTACTGTTGTACAGAATATAAAGAGAACACAGAGAAACAAATGAAGTCTTTACTTTGAACAGTTGTAACAAAATGAAAGTTTATGCAAATTACTAGCAACTCTTTTGAAAATGCTTATTTATATTCCATTTTTGTTTCTCTATATATCTATGCCCTTTGAAATGTTCATTGATATTTAGCTAGCAATTGTTTATTGATATTCCTTTAATTATTTGCTCCTAGGGTTAATGGGATATATGATAGCCTATATCATGGGACCTGTTTTCTGATTACATTTACTGAACAACCTAGAAGCATAGGCACTAATTGATTGAGTGTTGTTATTGGCATGATTGCCAGATCCCTAAAATATTATAATATTTAATAACACCTTTCTTGCCAAAAGTCATAATTTTTTTTTTAATTTTCCCTGTTCCAAAAATGTTAACAACTTAATGTAAACTTGGTTGAATTTTGAAAAAAATCAACTTCATTCACTTAATGTACTATTTTACTTAAAATTAGAATAAACGCACATGCTGTTGATAATTCTGTATATTCAGGTAGAAAGTATATGTTGCATCTAAGATTTATTTTTTAGGTGTAATGTTCTTGTTTTTTTTCTCCACATTATGCTGCTGTTGAGTACAGGATAATAGCAAAGATACCTTTTGATAATAGCAAATATTCTGCAGGTTATGTATTTCAAAAAATAATCAAACGACTCTTAGTAGTTAAGTGTTTATTATTCCTTTTAATCATAAATAATTTTATTTTATAAATAAAATTTTCAAGAAAGAAATGTAATTTTTTTGCCTACATAATATAAAAACTGTTTGCAGTAAATATAATATTAGTTGAAACTCGGACATAAATAGTTCTGCTTCGAAAATAAATTGAATTCTATTGTTCTACAGTTTACATCACTTTGAGGACTTTTTTGTTTTAGGGCTGTTGAGCTCCATGAATACTTCCCTCCATAAAATTTGATGATCAGCTGTTACTTATGCAATACATTTATGTATGTCTATAATCAAAGCCTGAATAAAAGGCACTAATTATAATTTCATTTTTTTTAGTTAGAAAAAAATCTGAAAAATTTCTAAAATAATGTGTGACATTTCTTTTTGTCTGATAAAGTAGGGTTCTAATTTTTCATTTGCTTTAATTTGCTTTATTATATATTCAATTTGCTTTAATAATATTTTATTTTATAATAGTAAGGTATCATCAAAGTGCTTTTTTTAGGAATTTTTTAAAATGTAAACAACGAGAACTCTTATAAAAATTTTATTTAAAATCCAAGTTGGACTAATCAATTGCTCTCGTTATAATGGTTCTAAACTTTTAGCACTTTTAGGCATTAAAAGTTTCAAACTTGTAATATTTTTAACAGTTTTATAAATTATGCCTATATTTTTATGCAACCTGTCTTTACTGTTGATTAATTTTACATTGATGTTTGTGTTGCTTATGATCTATTTTACATTGATATTTTCATTAAAAATTTATTTTGTTTTGATGTTTTTATTGTTGATTTATTTTACATTTATGTTTTAATGATGATTAATTTTATGTTTATGTTTCTATTGATGATGATTAAGTTTATGTTGATCTTTTTATTGGTGATTAATTTTATAATCACTATGCTTTTCCTATGAAATATGTTAAATGGAAAAGTTTCAGAAAACTAAAAGAAAGCATATTAGATATTTTTTTAAGGTCTGATATTTTCTTCTTTTCGTAGTTCATTGGACTTTGAGTTGTACCTCTTCTTTTTTCTTTTTTTTTTTTAATATAAGAAGTCCTGTTATCATTCATAACAATTTTAACATAACTTGTGTTTTTTTTAAACCATATATGAATAAATATTTGAAAAACATCTTCAAATTTCAATTGTTAATAAGATATTTCATTTTTGCACTATATACTAATCATTTATATATACTGCTAGCTCTTCTCAAATAAATACAAGTTATTTCTACCACAAGTAATTTAATTAAGGAAGCTGTTCAAATATATTTATATAGTGGAAGTATGCAACAATTTCAGTAATATGTTTGGAAAAAATAAATCTTACTGCAAAAATAATAACATTTAATTAACATTAAGTAGTTAACATTTATTAAATAACCTATTTTGCTTTTATATTTAAAAAAAATTTGTTTCTTATCTTAAGTTTTGCTCAAAATGTGACCGATTTTATTTTTTTAAATCATAATCTAAAATTTAGTTGTTCATATGAAGCATAGTTAACTCTGAATTATGTATGCTGTAAATAAATGTGGGTAGCAGCAGTTTCTAAACTTTTTTGCACTAATAATACCTATTTTAATTAAAGACTTTTTCCATAGCTTGAGGGAAAGTATCACTGATAAATAGCACATAAAAGGAAATGATATTCTTATATTTGATATTTAGTAAATACATTTATTTATTATTTAATAAATATCAGTACAAGGACAACACGGTTCTCCAGAAAGCTGCCACACACTCTCTAGGAGTTGTCGCTCTAGAGACAAGTTAACTTGCTCTGTATTCTTTCTAAATCAATATGAGGTAATTGTAAATGAATAAAACTTGATTATAAAATTCAACAAATACTAATGTTAACTCCTTCTAACAGCAGCCTTTTTGACAATGGTGCCTACCCATGTATTCTAGGCATTGCTAGTAATAAGGTTTTATGTTTTCCTCCGCAAATTTCTTCTAGTCTTTTGAAAATCTGACACATTGATCCTATTTTCTAAGTAATTTTTTTTCTTCAAATTTTGTAAGAATGTATTCAATAATTAATTTATATTTTCACTTTATATTTTAAGTCTGAAGTTTAACAAAATAAAACAATATTTGAAAGTGCATTGAAGGAAATTTGCATATTTAAATAATTTGTACTTCTAAATGGATAAAACTTAGAAGTCTAAGATAGAATATCTTGAAGTGATCTGGAAATTCATATTGTAGTGCAATTTGTTATCTGTAAAAATCATGCTATTGTTTAAATTGTGTGTTCATATTATGTAAATAAAATTTTTTCAAATGTTTCTTTTTCCATTGTATCAATTTTGGTGGATATTTCTTAACTGCTCAAACAAACAATTATTATAAAACTTGATTACATTCTGAAAACAAAATCTTTAATAAGAAATGTAGTAAAATAACGAAATTAATGTTAAAATTGTTGTTCCATTTGAGTGCTTAAACAGTATTTATTGAAAGAGAAGTTAGTGCAGATGCGTTTCTCTACATATTACGTAAATAAACAGTTTATTTTTTTTAAATTACTGATTCTGATGTACTTTTCTTAACTGTTCAAACTAATAATTAACACAAAGCTTAACATTTTAAAAAATTAAGTTTGCGTACATGGAATTTTACAAATTTATTTTTTTTTCTATTGAAAAATTAAGCTTTATATCATTGGATTGCACCTTAAAATTTCACAGAATTCGAAGCAAAAATAAGTCTCAGTTTTAAGTAACACACATTATGCTCCGTTTATTTTTAAGGGATTAAATAAATAACAGATATTTGTAAAAAATAGAATATCACTTGAAATAAATTGGTTTTGTTTGTAAAACTTATGTCAATGTTAAAGCAAATAATAATGTAATTAATTTTTTAAAAATAGTCTATTATTCCATTCTATTTTATTGACTCTGCTGGATATTTAAGTCTCTATATACTAATTATTTTTATAAAACTCAATTTTTTGAAATAGTGTTAAAATAATTTTTATGAACAACATTTTATAAAATCTTTTTCCTAAGGAAAAGTTATTCAATAAAGACAATTGTATTGAAAGTATTTTAGTTTTTAAACCTTATTACATCAACTCTGATTATCTAGTTTAGTAATCATGCTTACAAAATCCTTGTTTGTTTGGTGTTTAAATATTAGAGAAAATTCATTTTATGATAGTGATTTTTATTTGTTTAAATTTATGAATGATTCTTATCTTACATAGTAAAAGTTAAGAATTTTAAAATATTTATTTTTAATAGGTTTTGATACGTTATAAAAAATATTCTAAGTTGTGGATCCGTTAATTGTAAAAATAGCTCTTTACTACTTGAAAAAGTGATAATTAGTTCAGAAGTTTATTGGTTAATTATGTCGTTTATTATGTCAGCACGACCTACACAGATTTTTATGTAACAATTATTTTATATTTTACTAAAAGAAAAATTAAAAAAAATTTTTTTTTAAGCATTATTCTGGTGCTTAGATTAATTCAAGACATTTTATTCTCACTTTTTGCACAGAGCTTATTTAGTACAATATCATACAAAAGTAGCCAGTGTAAAGCTGTTGAGTACCCTCTTCTCAGCAAATGACAAAAGGTTGCATGACCTTGTCTGTCACCTTTTTACTGGAAAGGAGTTTAATTTAAATATTGCAATCTAGCATATGGAAAATTGTTTCCAATGTATTTTTTTAACAACGTGTCGAATCTGTCAAAACGCAAGTCAACTCAGATATTGTGGGAGATTTTATGTTCTGTTTTTAACTTGTATTTTTATCTTCTAAGTTATATTTTTAACTTGTATTTATTAACACTTTTGTCATTGCTATCAAATGAAGTATTATTTCTGTGGATGTTTATCTTTTGACAGTCCCGCAGTGAACTGATCGTTAAGACAAGGTTCCCAGAAGATCACCGAAGTCAAGCATCACTGGCTGCGGTCAGTGTGCGTGTGGGAGACCACTTGGATTAGTCTGCATAGGGACCGAGGATGTGCGGTATGGGTCCTCGTTAAACTGTTCTACCGTAAAGTGCTCGACTTCGCGTGCAGGTCATTGGGCTACCGAAGCGGGGGGTGCCGTCCCCTCTGCAGAGGATCAAAATTGTGATGGCTTGTCTTCGGATCATCCTCAGGGATGTTTCCCAGACCGTCGCCAATAGCCCATTGTGCAGCTCTAGTGCGACGTAAATTAACTACTGCAACAATTATCTTTTGACAATTTTGAGCTTTCTTTACTGTAGGATGAATAAGTAAAAGTAAAAAATTGTACTTCATATAAATCAAGAAACGTCTAAAAGTGTTTAACCTCTCGATTTAAATTTAATCTTATTTTATTCTGTATGAGCAAATAAGTATATAGTCATAGGAAAGATATCCTATATATTTTAGATATCCTGGTTTTAGTTGCTTTTGAGTTGTTTTTGTTGTAGTAATTTATTGTGCATGAAAACATCCTGTTATTTATTATTATTTTTTTTTTCTTATTCATTTTTTTACAAGCTTGTCGATTTTTATTAATTTATCTATTAAAATAGAAATTTGTAATTTATTGAATTAATTTGCAATTATCGAACAATTATTTTATTTTCATGTTTAAAGGAAAAATATATCAGTTTTTTATTAAAATTAATTTTCTTAATCAAATTAAAAGGGATTATCAAGGAACAAACAACTTTTAAAATTGATTTTCCTTTAATCTATAGCTTGAAAAAACAATTTGCTTTGTAGTTATTGCAATTAATTTATGTAGACTTAAAGTTATATTGTTGAATTTTGTGGTAGTTGTTTTAATATCATGGACATTTATATTATGAAAGCTATTTATTGCTAGTACCTGTATTGAGCGAATTTGACAATTTAATTTTTTTTTTTTAATAATAAATGAAAAACATCTAAAAACTCTCTTGTATCCTGTATAATGGAGATATCATTTTCATTGTAAAAAAAATCATATTTTATATTTACATCGTTTTTAATATCTTTACTTCAATGCTAATAAATTCCAACTCGCAATGATTCGAATAAACTAAACTTACTGTTTCTAATAGGAATTAAAGTGGGTAATTTGAAAAGCGTACAGAGGAACAATCCACTTTATCCATTATAAAGTATTCAGTGAATTTATCTGCGTTGCTAAGCAACTGAGAGCAGTTTGATAAAATTCCTTGATTATTCTCAATAGGATAAAAGATTATCCCTCTTGGTTGCTAAGCAGCTAAGAAGAAACTTCCCCTGAATACTGTTGAGTATTCGCTACTTAGTTCAAAATCTTGAAAGTGGTATTTTAATAAATTTAAGAAAATTAGCTTTGGAATATATAGAAACAGTCGTAAGCTGTTATTTTTTTTTCTTTCTATTCATTTAAAAACATCTTACTTTATAGTTTCGACACTTAACGGAATAAATAAATATTTTCTGCCTACAGGTGACAAAAATAGTCTAAAATTCAAATTAGGAAGAAGTCAATAATATTTTTCATGAAGTGTATAGACTAATTGGGAAATCCGGTTCTTTTCCAACTGCCAACATCATTTGCTAAGCTTATCCCATTTAAAGAAACCAAAACGTAACTGATTGGTAGCCTCATTTGCTCAGTGAAGAGGGAGATAAAAGGGACTGTTAATCTGTATGTCACCAACTAACTTTCGATGCTGAAATTGTGCGATGATTCACAATATTTCTTTATTGAAAGCACAGGCATAAGTGCTGGTTTAATAATTCTTTGAGCATTTTCTTATAAACTTAATGGCACATGGGCAATGCGCCTCAAGAAGCATCAGGCCGCATTTAAAAAGCCGGCAACTATTGCAAAGTGACTGGTTTCCCAATTTTTCAATGACAGGGTTCCAAACAAAAAATGTCATTTTATTTGAAATGTCTTTATAAAAGATAAACAAACTAAAAAAATTGTATGGTTGGCTGCGTTCTGTTTAAAAATTGTCTCGACAAATTTCGAAATTAGTAGCAAATTTCTTTATCAGTTGGCGCTGCTAACTTCAAAGACTCAGAAACATTGTTTTAAAAAAGATCATTATTGCGTGATAAAATGTAAAAAATTAATTAGTGGCCACAACAGGTGTTAACATTATAAAACTAATTATAATTAATTAAAAAAATTGTTTTTGCTACCTCATTAAATGGTTATTCTTAATTTTTAGAACAATAGTCGAAAACTTTTTAGAATGCATCGTCTGATATGAAAAGACAGCATTTTTATAAAATAATACCTAATTTCATATCCATTAGTATACATTGCTTTTTAATAATTTTAAAACTTTGACGCCTTAAAAATATCGATGTACTGCGGCCAGCTGACTGACCTATTACAACCTTTCTTAGAGAGTCAGTGAGAACTTGCAGAAGAAAGTTAAAATATGATTGCACTTTAAAAAAAAAATTTTTTTTTGTTAAATTTTCTATCGTAAAATCAGCTACAATTTTTAACTCTGCATTTTTGACATATTAAAGTAGTTATTAATAGTTATAGTAGTAGTAATAGTTATAATAGTACTTAATAGTTATTAAGTAAAAGATTGTTAACCCATTTTACTATGGAATGAATAACATGTATATTTGTTGTTGTTCATTTACGTCGCACTAGAGCTGCACAATGGGCTATTGGCAACGGTCTGGGAAACATCCCTGAGGATGATCCGAAGACGTGCCATCGCAATTTTGATCCTCTGCAGAGGGGATGGCACCCCCGCTTCGGTAGCCCGACGACCTGCACGCGAAGTCGAGCACTTTACGGTAGAACAGTTTATGTATATTTGCAATTACAATACTTCTGGAGAGAAGATCAGTTCCGTGTCCCTCTGCTCAGATATATGGGAATGTATTACAATGTTTCCCTTTTCCATAATATTTTTTTTGCATTTAGCTTATAAAGAACATATTTAAATATTTCCATGAACCTTACCTTAAACATAATATTTAATAAAGTTTTGAATTTCATATACACTTTATAACAAAAAAATTGACGCCATAAGAAGCGCAAAATCGACGCTCGATCAGGCTGGAATGATGCCGACGGGGGACGTATAGTCTTTAGCGACGAATCCCGCTTCCAACTGTGCTCTGACGATCATCGAAGGCGTGTTTCGAGACACAAAGGGTAGAGGGGGGATCTGTTTTGCTACCGTTCTTCTGGCAGCTCCCTGGGCTGGTTTTTCAGCAAGACAATGCCAGACCACATACGGCACGTGTTGCTATGAGCTGCCTGCAAGCTTGTCAAACTCTTCCTTGGCCTGTCAGATCACCAGATCTCTCTCCCAGCGATTGCATCTGGCACGGAATGTTGATGACCTCGTCCGACAATTGGATCGAATTTGGCAGGAAATACCGCAAGAGACCATCCGGGAGCTTTATCGGTCTATGCCACGCCGTGTGGCAGCTTGTATCCAGCCTAGAGGCGGGTCAACACCTTATTGAACTTGTTACTGTAACTCTGCAATGAATCATTCAATTGTTCTGAAATTTTAATCATTTACTATTCTGTACATTGTCTTCCTATCCACCAATTTTTGTTTCAATCGGACAACTCCTTGGTTTACGTCGATTTTTTTGTTATAGAGTGTACTTTCCAGGTTTAAAATTTTTTTATTGGATTGGAAATCAAGACTGAAACTAACAAACCCCCTACTCCTACAACTATTCACACCATGTCGCCGTTTTTAACAATACATCTATAAAGAACTAAAACAAATTTTCACTTCAAACTCACCAGAATTATTTAATATCATTACATCATGAAATACAGCAAATTTGAACTCTTAAATTATATTATTAATTTATTTTATTAAAAACAAAATTATCTGTTTGAAAATATTACCTCGCTGAATAAGTTGTAGCAAGCAGCTGTATACTCTCTAACCCAGAAGTAGAGAAGGTCAAGAGCTCGAGATTGTTGTTGCTTACATGTATATTGAAAACACCATCCATTTACGCTAGAATTGCTTAATTAATTATAAAAGGTGACACTGATATTGTCTCAATAAGCGATATTGGATGTAGTGGCAATATCTATATGGGTATATAATTTAGGGGAGTGCAACGTAGATCTACCTCCTCGTGGTGTACTCCGGGCAACGCTCTGCGGCTAAATGATCTGCAGCCTTCGGCAATCCTTGCTATGTTAGTCCTCCAGTGGGTGCCAGCCCATTGTGGTGTTTGGGGCAATGAGCAGGCAGATTTACTTGCCAAGAAAAGTGCCAATTTGCTACAACAAACAAATACGGCCACTTCCTTTTGGAAAATCTAACTGTTCCTTAAAAATTTATGTAAAACCAACTCATTGCAAGACCTTGAGACTCGCACAGCTTTGAAAAGTTGGAGAAATGTAAGCTCTTCTTTAATTCCCGACAAACCAAGACGTGATGCAGTTGTGGCCTTCCGCTTCTATACAGGCGACGATTGTCTTTCTGCTCATTTATACCGCATCGGCATTACCCACCACGCCTTTTTGTCCACTTTGTAAATCTGGAGAGAAATTGGGCAGGGACCACCTGCTTCTATGTGGGGCCCTTCATGGACACACTGAGTCCTCAAGATATTGGGAAGCAAGAGTACTTTTAAGGCAATGACTTCGGTCTTCTTTCTTTGTTATCCTACGTACATTTGTATTCGTTATTTATTTCATCTTTCTATTTGTACCTTTTGCCTTGCCATTAGAAATTTAAAAATAACATAATTTAGGTGCTGTAATTACGATTCCCTTTTATGGAAAAGTACCAAAATTATTTGAAAGTTTGCTGTCAAATAAAAATTCAGTCCAGAATTAAATATAATTTCATGTACCATGCTTAAAAAGAGTATTTTTAAAATATCGAAATCTCTTAATTACAAACAGGAAGAACTTCAACATGCTGACACCATTATTTCATTCTGCCATACACAACGAAAAAAAAAATTTGAATGGAAAATCTTTGCTTCTAATTAGAATATCAAATTTTGTGCGTGAAATGTCAGAAATTCATGTGTCATATTCTGATTGCTTTTAAATTATAGTAATTCTTTTCCATTTTCTCAAATAGGAAGTGTGTAAACAGATCAACTGGCTTCGATTCGCGATTGGTATTTTATCTGAAGGAATCTGCGTTTTGTGATTGTTTAAAACAATTGATTTGTATGAAGAAGAAGAAAAAAACGGTAACAATTAACGTGAGCCATTTTTTTGAAGAATTTAAAAAAAGGAAAAAAACGTAGTAAAATTGTCCGGAAGAATGTCATTTATTATTTCCGTTCTGAATCCATTAAACATTGCTTTAGAAGTTGGCAAGAAAAAAAAATTAACAAGTGTGAGTCATGAAAAATATTCTTGAAACTTTCTGTTTTCAATATTTTAACAGGAAATAAAAATTCTTAAATAATGAGGAACAAATTTGTTTACCTTTCATTGATTATATGTTTGCGATGAACTAAGTCAGTAAGAGGGGGTAGTCCGTGTGGTCCGACCCAGGTGGTATTTCCTAAAGTCGGAAAAGTTACTAATATAAACAACATTTACAACGTTTTTTTCCCCTCAATTTTTTAATTAAGTACAAATTAGGGAGTGCCTAAAATTATGATTAATTCTATTCCGTGTAGTTTTTTTATAATTTTTTTCACTTATCAATTAATTTCTGGGGGGCCCAAATTTTCAAATATATATATATATATTTTTTTGTTTGCTGATTAATAGATGTTATGGTTTTTTAAAAAAAAATATTAAAATTATAGTTTGCTGATTAATAGATGGTTATTTGAAAAAAAATATTAAAATTTTTAGTTTGCTGATTAATAGATGTTATGGTTATTTGAAAAAAACTATTAAAATTATAGTTTGCTGATTAATAGATGTTATGGTTATTAATAAAAATATTAAAATAAAATAGTATTTAATTTAATTGTTTTTTGTTTCGTAAAAGCTTTTTTTTAAAATTGACATTTAATAATTATTAAAATTCAAACTTAAGTCTTTACCCTTAATTATGTTTAACTCTTTTGATATCAATAATTATAAATTAAATAAGTTTACAAAGGAGTTTCCGGCATGATTATTTTTTCTCTACGCTTTTTAAGTATTACAAATTATTTATCTCGTTTAGATTATTCAAAACAAAGCGAGAAACTTATTTTATCGTATGAATTAAAGATATCGATATTTTTGTGTTGTTCTGTTATACTATGTAATTTTAATATTATTTTTTAATCAATTTGCATGTTTAAATAAATAATTTGCTACAAAGCTTTATTTTCGGCGGAGATGTTTTAAATTATTTTTATATGACCCTCATTCGAAGCGTAACCACAGTTATTGTGAGCACCGAAGTCTGGTGTCTGGAGCTCTTGTGATTGTCGAACAGTACCTCGGGTAATTTTGGGTCGCGTGATTCTTATCCTCCTAAATAAGACAAAACACTCTAAGATTTCGATAGTGTTAAGTTCTAACTAAACATTCATCAACTCAAATTATCCATGAAGAAAAAGTGAAACAGCCCAAGTGAGGAAAGAGTACTTCATATAAATAAGCCTAAACAACGTATAAGTTTCTTATTAATTTACTAGCTATAGCAACTAATTTACTTACAACGTCATAACTCTTTAAAATGACTTCACAGATATATTGTTTGAATTTATAAGCACTTTTTTCACGCTGTTTAGCTTGATTCAACTTAGGTGATTAAAAAAAGCCCCTCCCCCCTACACCAAAAAAACTAATTTTTTAAAATGTGCAATGTTTGATGTAGCATTGAAAATTCACCTAAGTTCTTATTATTTTTTTAAAGAAATCAAATATCATATAAAAGAATAAAAAATACATGTTAGCACCAAAAAGCATGAATAAGTTTTTCTACTAATTACCTAAATGATGTGCTGATTAATTCGAGGAATTTGCTGAAGAGCCGAAACTTTTTTCCCTTTTTTTCAAATTACCTCCTTAGATAATCTGCAAATTACCTACTAACCACTCGTTAAAGTAAAAATGAGAATTCTGTATTCAAGAGCAAAATTTCTGTACGCTTAATTAACATGACGTTATTCATTTATTTTTTGACATCTAAAAGATCAAAAATTAGTATAATCAATGATTTAGTTGATTGAATCAATCATCAATCAGTTAAAAAACTCCAAATCTTCAAAGAATTAAACGGTTTAAAATATTATAACAATTAAGTAAATATAATATTATATAATCATTCTTTCAATATCTAAGGAATAAAAAAATTAACATGATCAGACTGTTAACAAAATAGTTGATAGAATCACTTTTGAGCTTTAACGATACTGTAGCCATTAATGTGCGTATAACCTAGATAAAATGCTGTTAACTCTTGATTCCGCACTTTAACGAATCACTCTAGATGATTATCTAGTAAATTTGCTAATTAGCGGTTTTCGAGTTTAAGCTGTCAAAAATTTTCATCTTGTTCCATTGTAAGTCGCTCTAGCTAATATCGTCTAAGTCTTTTTGTATTTGAATGTGAAAATTCACTGATTATTTGTTTTTTATGCAATAAAAATAATTACTCAAGTTTTTCTGACAATAGCGGAAATTGAGGAAGGAATTACCGATCTCTAGAATTTTCTTGTCGTCGATGTAAGGATACCATTCTACGTCTAAGTCAAAGTTCAGAATGTCTGTATTCTAAAGAGAATATCCGTAATTCTATTCAGGGGGAGCTATCAAGCGTAACGATCGGTGACTCCTTAATTCAAATTCTAGTTTGTTTTCTTCTCTTTTCTTCCAAAATTGAGGAAAACAATCTTAAACAAAGAATTTTAAAAAGGGTGTATGCAAAAACTTAGTAAAGAGTATATTATGAAATACAGTCCCTGGCGAAAATTATTAGACGCACTATAAGATTTTGTGTAAAGGAGCTACTATACAGCTTTATAGCTTTTATACTGCTGAAACCGGTTTGCACGCGAAGTCGAGCACTTTACGGTAGAACAGTTTAACGAGGACCAATACCGCACACCCTCGGTCCTTACGCAGTCTGATCCAAGTAGTCACCCACCCGCACACTGACCGCAGCCAGTGATGCTTGACTTCGGTGATCTGCTGGGAACCGTATCTTAACGATCAGTCCACTGCGGGACCAATTGATAAATGAACGTAAACAAGTGCAAACCGGTTTCATTCGCGTAAAAACAACAAAGCCGTATAGTATAATCTGGAAATTAAGATTTTACATAGAATCTTATTGTGCATCAAATAATTTGGCCGGGAATTGTAATTTTTGTACTGCTTGAAAGGAATTTTCTTTTCATGGTTTAATATTTTTTAGCTGCTAAGTATTTTGTAGCTTGAATTACGTGGTTAATGTTTCTTTCTTTTTTTTTCCATCTCTTACAAGAAAAGTAATTAAGAGAACTTTGGAATTCGATTTATTTAAATACCAGATAAGGAAAAAACAGCCAAATTAAAAACGTAGTAAGATTTTGATTGAAGATGATTGATTTTTTGTTATTTAATCGAGTACTTGCAATTAGAGATGAAGTGGAGTGTTTAAGCCTATCCATGTGATTTAAATCAGATTTAATTAGTTACCTATAAGCGACGTTACGCGTGTGGGTCGAACCTGATTGTCTTCTGAATCAACAAATGTCAATATTCATCTACGATGAATCACTTGCAGGTATCCAGTTACTAAATTAAATTTGAAACCTACCTATATTATCATTTATATGTTGTGGTAGTAATCAATACTATCAGTTATCATGTTATCTTTCTGAAATAGACTAATATCAACATACTTTTGACGCAAATTTTTATTTATTCGAAATAAATACATGACAATAGTCTCATTCGTCGAATGCCATTGCGCTTGAAGTAATCGTATCTTTTTTAGTGAAATTTTATATCAACTAATTTTACATTCAAATAAATTATAGTAATGAGAATTTCTTTCTGTGTAAATAAAAATTAAGACTGTTTCTCTAACACCCAGTCACCGTATGAAGTAAAATGTTTATGAGAATGATATTGCGTGTTTGTTTTATAACTGTTATGATCTTCAAACAGTTATTTATGACTTCTCATTTAGCCAGAGCCTCTATGGTAATTGTAAAAATAACGCAAAATGGTATTGTAGAGAGGAGCCACAATTTGATTAAATTGTAAAACGTTTGTGATTTAATTTTTTAGTAATTTAAATTCCACTGCAACACTTCATTGTTTGAGCTACTAAAAATATGCAAAAATCGAGAATTAGTTAGTAGTTTTTATAATTTTTATCGAATTTAATTGAAAAAATCTCGCCTAATTGGCAATTTTTTCTTTCATTTTAATATTTTTTTACGTAGTAAATTTAGTTTAAAATTAAGATTTCGCTTCAAAATTACAACTCTGACGCTTTTTTTTTGGGGGGGGGGGAGATTTTTGAAGAAGTCTTAAAAAATATTTAATGCATACCGCTTTCTATATGATTAAGATGTTTAAAGAAGACTTGGAAATTAAAAGTTAAATGGTTACAACAATCGAATCCTTGCTGGAGTTGTATAAGATAATTGTTTGCTCTTTGAAAGAATTATAAAGCCAAAGAATCGCATGCATTCATTCCCTATTTAATTGAAAAATATAAACTTTTCTACAAATAAACCTTTTTTGGGGAAATAAACCTTCGTTAATTGGGAATTAAAATAATGGTCCAAAAAAAACTCATTAAAAATACATCCAAAATTTTATGAATAATTTTGCTAAAATTGCCTTTCTTTACAAGCTATAAAATTTTGTTGGTCTTTCTTAAATTTCTCTAAGAACTGTTAATTGTATTAAAATATCATGCAAATTTTGATTACCCTTTCCTCGCTATAAATTAAAACTGAGCAACTAAAATTTTACGAAATGATATTGATATTTTTAATTGAAATTACTCCTTAAATAAAGATAAAATAACTTTTAACTATTTATAATTCTTAAATCGACCAAAAACACTATATATGCGTTTTAAAATTTTACTAGTTAAAAGCTTACTTTTAGAAATTTTAAAACACATTTTTGCAGAAATTTCAAACACTTTAACTGTAGATAAAAGAGTATAGAGATAAAATAGTATCATGATAAAATAGTGTAAGAGTATCAATAACAGAGACATCGATTTAAATATAGAACTAAAATTAATTACTGCGTTTTTTTAAATTAAAATGCCCACTTCAAACAATATCTTAGATTTTTAATTACTCTTATGAGCATTTTATTCAAAATAATTCATAATTAAAGTTTAATATTCATTAAAAAATGTTTTAATGTCTTTAAAAATTCTATTTTTTGAAGGAATATTTAGTTGGAATCTCAAATGCAAAATAGCATCATTCTGTACTTTTTCTCGGTTTTGTTCTCGTTGTTAAGAAAGATATAACAATAAACTAGAAAAAATTAAAATCGAATACTTAAATCTTCTTGATTAAATCTACAACGAATTTCGTTATACTACGCATAGCTTCGAGCAAATTGCGCATCTGTAAATCATGAATTATTCAAATGTTTGTGATGGGATTAAAATGCAATTATAAAACTCATTCATAACACACGTCTTTCTTTCTTTTCGTTATTTTAAGTAAAATTACAAAAAATTATATGCTTTCAAATAAAAAGTTGTAAATTTTTTTTTCTTGAAGAATATATCGTTCTGACAAACATTTCAGATTGTATCAAATATTTCGTTTTATTGGATCTCAAACCAATCGGATTGGACCAATCTCAAATTGGATTGAATAATTTAGACATACGTATTTATTATTTACCCATTGAAAGGAATAGAAAGTGAACATTTTTTTAATGCTTGAACCGCTTTAGAACGTAAATTTTCAGTATTAAAAGTACAAAGTAGAATTTGCTCTTTATATGAACTGAATTATTTTTAGTTTAACTCCTTCCTTCTCGCTCCCGTGAAAATGACGTTGTAAGGTTTCGCCCTCTATTTCTCTTTCCCGTCATATTTCCGGACTGGAGTGTTCAGTAGTAACGTGCCGATAAGAATAAAACTAATTCAATTCTTTTGCCCGGAAAACATTTAATTTCTCATTTTACACACCAGATGGCAGTACCAGGTTATTTTTAAGGTAATTGTAGATTGTTAGTTTATGCTGAACTTGATATCAGCACAAGATGTTTGGATGTCAGAAAAAGAATCGGCACTTTTATGACCGTTTTCTTGAATATTAACCGATCGTTAAGGGGTTAAACTATAGATTTTAAAATCATTTTTAAAGCTGAAATAATTTCACAACTGAACGTATCAATTGCAAACAAAATGTCAATGAAATATAAAGCAGACAACAAAGGTCCTCAAAGAACAAGAACAACAAAGGTCCTCAGTTTTCAACTCTATTTTTTTGATAACACTGATTTATTGATAGCATCAGGATTATTTTCAGACTAAATTACATATTAATTGGCTAGTGAAAACTGGTTTTGCATTCTTTCGAATCACTTACAACATATTAGAGGCAGAAATGCTGTGTTAGCTTCAGGTACCCTCAGCAATACTTATCTGACCGATATTGAATCATAAATAGATGCCTTAATTGTTATAACGGGGTCAGAACATAGCCCGAGAGCTAGTAAACAGAACATAGCCCAAGAGGTTTTAAACAGAACATAGCCCAAAGAAAGTGACACAAAATTCCAATCGTTTAGTTTTTTAAAAAATTATTTTGTGTTTGAATAAATCTGTAGTCCAAAAGAAAACAATAGTAGAGCATACTATAGAACGAGTCACATTTTTCAACTATAACAGACAGTGCAATTAAAAAGAAGTTAAAATTTTACTAATCTAAAAAAAAANAAAAAAAAAAAAAAAAAAAAAAAATTGCCTGACTTCAGACACGGGATTCTAAGTCATAACAGAACATAGTAAGCAGTGTTAACGGAACATAGCCCAAAGATAGTGAAGCAAAATTCCAATCGTTCAGTTTTTTAAAAAACTTTTTTGTGTTTTTATAGATCTGTAGTCCAACAGAAAACAATAGTAGATCATACTATAGAATAGGGATGGCGAACCAATGGCACGCGTGCCTTTTATGGCACGCAACACAATATTTTGGGCACTCCACCGATCACAATTGTTGTTACACTATGAATTGTTATTACACAAATGTTATTACGCTACGAAGCATATGTAACAATTAAGTTAAAATTCACAAAAGCAAACAAAATAATAAACAATTATTAATAAAAAAATTAAAAATTAATGCAGAAAAAAATTAATAACCATAAAAAACAAGCTAACAATAAGTAACTAGCAAAAAAAAATCAACAGTCCTGCTTAAACTAACATCTTACAACCTAACATAAGTTATTGGTCATCTAATCTGCAACAACAGAAGTCACACTGATGTTACTTTAACTCGAATTACGTGTATAACTGAGACATTGCAAAATGTATTTTTTTACCAATGTAAATAAAGAGTTTTGAGTTGATAGTATTTAGTATTATTATTTTCCCAATAATCACGAAGTCAAAATTATTTGACGGTACGTCTATGACCTCANTAGCCATTAATGTGCGTATAACCTAGATAAAATGCTGTTAACTCTTGATTCCGCACTTTAACGAATCACTCTAGATGATTATCTAGTAAATTTGCTAATTAGCGGTTTTCGAGTTTAAGCTGTCAAAAATTTTCATCTTGTTCCATTGTAAGTCGCTCTAGCTAATATCGTCTAAGTCTTTTTGTATTTGAATGTGAAAATTCACTGATTATTTGTTTTTTATGCAATAAAAATAATTACTCAAGTTTTTCTGACAATAGCGGAAATTGAGGAAGGAATTACCGATCTCTAGAATTTTCTTGTCGTCGATGTAAGGATACCATTCTACGTCTAAGTCAAAGTTCAGAATGTCTGTATTCTAAAGAGAATATCCGTAATTCTATTCAGGGGGAGCTATCAAGCGTAACGATCGGTGACTCCTTAATTCAAATTCTAGTTTTTTTTTCTTCCAGAATTGAGGAAAACAATCTTAAACAAAGAATTTTAAAAAGGGTGTATGCAAAAACTTAGACGCACTATAAGATTTTGTGTAAAGGAGCTACTATACAGCTTTATAATTTTTATACTGCTGAAACCGGTTTACACTTGTTTATGTTCTTGTGTCAATTGGTTAACATTGTAATGCAATACGCTGAAAATAAATACATATAGGAAGTATATAAAAAATCTCCTGAATAAAAATCCATTATAAGTATGTTTAATTATAAATGTATTGCATATCAACTCGTGGAAAGCGTGCAATTATTAAAACACTACAGTGCGTCTAATAATTTGGTCTAATTATTATAATATAATACCTGATATAATAAATATTCTATATTTTTGTGATATATATCGTCTAATTTATACAATCGTCGAATTTATATTATATATCGTCGAATTTAACCAATTGATACACGAACGTAAACAAGTGCAAACCGGTTTCAGTCGCGTAAAAACAATAAAGATGTATAGTATACACTAATAATTAAGATTTTACTTAGAATCTTTGTGCTTCTTGTAATTTGGCCAAGGATTGTAATTTATGTACTGCATGAAAGGATTTTTTTTTTCATGGTTTAATATTTTTTTAGCTGCTTAGTATTTCGTTGCTTGAATTACGTGACTTATGTTTCTTTTTTTTTTCATCTCTTACAAGAAAGTTAATTAAGAGAACTAACCCATTGGAATACAATTTATTTAAATACCAGACAAAGAAAAAACAGCCAAATTGAAAACTCAGTAAGATTTTGATTGAAGATGATTGATTTTTTGTTATTTTATCGAATACTTGCAATTGGAGATGAAGTGAAGTGTTTATGCCTATCCACGTGATTTAAATTATATTTAATTAGTTACCTATAGGCGACGTTACGCATGTGGGTCGAACCTGATTGTCGACAAATATCACTATCTAATACTATGACTCACTTGTAGGTATCCAGTTACCAAATTAAATTTGATACCTACCTATATTATCATTTATATGTTGTGGTAGTAATCAATGCTATCAGTTATCATGTTATCTTTCTGAAATAGACTAATAACAACATATTTTTGACGCAAATTTTTATTTATTCGAAATAAATTCATTCTAGTAAATTTAGTTTAAAATTAAGATTTTGCTTCAAAATTAAAGCACTGACGCTTTTTTTTTGGGGGGGGGGAGGAGAAGAAAGATTTTTGAAGAATGGTCTTAAGAAATATTTAATGCATACCATTTTCTATATGATTAAGATGTTTAAAGAAGCCTTGGGAAATAAAAGTTAAATGGTGACAACTATGGAATCCTTGCTGTAGTTGTATGAGATAATTGTTTGCGTTTTGAAAAAATTATAAATCCTTAGAATCACATGCATTCCTTATTTAACTGAAAAATAATCTTTTCTACAAATAATCCTTTTTTGGGGAAATAAAGTTATTGGGAAATAAACATTCCTTCTTTAATGTGGGAATAAACCTTTTTTTTTAATTGGGAATTACAGTAAAGCAAAGATTCAATTCTTTTAATCTTTAAAAACATAAAACTCGCTAAAAATACATCCAAAACCTTATGAATAATTTTGTTGAAATTGCGTTTCTTTGCATGCTGTAAAATTTTGTTCGTCTTTCTTAATTTTGTCTAAGAGCTGTTAATTGTATTTAAAAATCATGCAAATTTCGATTACCCTTTACTCGCTATAAATTAAAACAGAGCAACTAAAATTTTACTGACCAAGACACATGATATTTTTAATTAAAATTACGCCTTAAATAAAATAAAATAACTTTTAACTATTTATAATTCTTAAATCGGCCAAAAAAAAAACTATAGACGCGTTTTAAAATTGTGCTAGTTAAAAGCTTACTTTCAAACATATTAAAGCATACAAAGCATATTTTTGCAGAAATTTCAAACACTTTAACTGTAGATAAAATAGTATAGAGATAAAATAGTTTAAGAATAAGAGTATCAGTAGCAGAGACATCAATTTAAATTTAGAATTAAAATTAATTGCTGTGTTTTTTTTCAATAAAAATACCCACTTCAAACTATATCGTTGATTTTTAATTACTCATATGGACATTTTATTCAAAATAATTCATAATTAAATATTTATAATTAAAAAAAGTTTTAATGTCTTTAAAAATTCTATAATTCTACCTTCAATGAATGAATATTTTGTTGGAATCTCAAATGCAAAAAAACATCTTTCGGTACTTTTCTCAATTTTGTTCTCGTTGTTAAGAAAGATATGAGAATAAACTAGAAAAAAATTTAAATCGAATACTTAAATCACTTTGATTAAATCAACAAGGAATTTCGTTATAATACTCATGGCTTCGAGCAAATCGCGCATCTGTAAATCATGAATTATTCAAATGTTTGTGATGGGATTAAAATGCAATTATAAAACTCATGCATAACATGCGTCTTTTCTTTCTTTTCATTATTTTAAGTAAAATTACAAAAAATTATATACTTTCAAACAAAAAGTTGTAAATTTTTTTTGGAAAAATATATCGTTCTGGCAAACATATCAGATTGTATCAAAATTTTCATTTCATTGGATGTAAAACCCAAATTATTTGAATAATCTAGACATAAGTATTTATTATTTACCCATTGAAAGGAATAGAAAGTGTACATTTCTTTAGAACTTAAATTTTCAGTATTAAAAGTATTTAGTAGAATTTGCTTTTTATATGAACTGAATTATTTTCAGTTTAAACTGCAGATTTTACAATTATTTGTGTGCGAGCCGCGATGACTCAGGGGATAGAGCGTTCGCCTTCCAATGAGGCGAACCGGGATCGAATCCCAGTCAATACGAATTCCGCATCCGGCTTGCACCGACCACAGAGCTGACGTGAAATATTCTCAGTGGCTGACAGATCATGGGTTAGAGTCCCCTTGCCGCCTGGCTAACCGTGGGAGGTTCTCGTTGTCTTCCTCTCCATGTAACGCAAATGCGGGTTAGCTCCATCAAAAAGTTCTCCACGAAATCAAATTTCTCCCAATACTCGATCCAGGAGTTCCCTTGTCTTCTGGATAGGGTTCAAAATTACAAGGCTACCGAGATGAACATTAGTAGTCGTAAACTCATAAAATTATTTGTGTGAGCTGAAATAATTTCAAAACTGAGCTTTTCAATTGCGAATAAAATGTTAATGAAATGTAATACAGACAACTATCGTAAAGATCCTCAGTTTTCAACTCTTACTTTTTTGATAACACAGATTTAATGATAACATCAGGATTACTTGCAGACTAAATTAAATATTAATTGTCTAGTGAAAACTGGTTTTGCATTCTTTCAAATCACTTACAACATATTAATGGCAGAACTGCTGTGTTAGCATTAGGTACCCTCAGAAATACTTATCTTTACCGATATTGAATCATAAATCGAAGCCTTAAATGTTATAACGGGGTGAGAACGTAGCATTCTTTCAAATCACTTACAACATATTAATGGCAGAACTGCTCTGTTAGCATTAGGTACCCTCAGAAATACTTATCTTACCGATATTGAATCATAAATCGAAGCCTTAAATGTTATAACGGGGTCAGAACATAGCACTCTTTCAAATCACTTACAACATATTAATGGCAGAACTGCTGTGTTAGCTTTAGGTACCCTCAGAAATACTTATCTTACCGATATTGAATCATAAATCGAAGCCTTAAATGTTATAACGGGGTCAGAACATAGCCCGAGAGCTAGTAAACAGAACATAGCCCAAGAGTTTGTAAACAGAACGTAGCCCAAAGGTAGTGACACAAAATTCCTATAGTTTAGTTTCTTAAAAAATTATTTTGTGTTTGAATAAATTTGTAGTCCAAAAGAAAACAATAGTAGATCATACTATAGAACGAATCACGTTTTTCAACTATAACAGACAGGGCAATTAAAAAGTAGTTTGAATTTTATTAATTAAGAAAAAAAGAATTTGCCTGATCTCAGACACGGCATTCTAAGTCTAGGGCGTATTGAAATGACTAAATTACGTAAATTTTCCAATTTCATTCGAATTTTTGCTGGTAGTAAATGATATAATTAAATGATTTGCAACGTTTGAGTTCAACGATCTCTGGCTGGATCAACTTTTTGTAACAGCCTATATAGTATATCTGTTTAGTGCTAGAATAACCAATACAAAAATTTTAAAAAGTAGGGAGATAAGATTTTAAAATTTCTAGAAAAAAATACTACCATATAGTTTTGTGTTTATAATGGAGCAGCAGTTTAAGTTTGATTAAAGAGATTTTTTTCTATCCCTTGAAGCTAGACTTTGGTTGTTTCCTTTAATAAAAACTACCAAACGATCAAAATAGTTGATGAGCGTACATGACCTTCCTCTAATCATTGTTATTCATGAATAAAACTTGAAGTATCTAGAAAATAATAGTAATTAAAATAAAAAATACTAAATGACTGATTTTTTTCAGGTTTCTCGAATTCTAAAAATGGAATATCCTAAATAACGTTCCTATGGTCACTAGGGGTGATTCGGACGATTCTAATTGTTCCGATATAGGAGAAACAGTAGCAAAATCATACTATCGTACTTTTTCTGAAAGTTTGAAGTCTGCTGAGATTTGTCATTATTTTTCGAAACATCTCACTTGTCCCTAATGGTATACATAACCAAGCCCATGTAATCTTCAAATATTCTACTGCAATTTCAAAACTTTATGAAAAAAGACATTTTTTCTTTTTATTTTAATTAAAGCGTTTATTTCCAAATTTAGTTCTTTCGCTGCCATTTTATGTTATTGTAAAGCAATCCAAAACATAAAATGGAAACTGAATAACAAAAGAGAATAAGGCGATCAGTAAAATTAATGTACAACTCGTGTCGAGAAAAAAACTCTTAACCGCCGTTGAACATCGAAAGTTACGGTCAGGATTTCACTATCTTCCTGCCCAGAGTATAATAGCCCAATGTTATATCATTAGCTCATCCCCTTTAAAATTGTTCGTATATCAAATTGTATCCACCTAATCGCTTCCGTAAAAAATTGTTCAAAATCTGTGAACATAAACGATAAAAAGTTCATTTAGGAATCCTTGATCGACAACTTTCCTGCTTTCACTTAAATTGTAGTTAAGCCCAGTCAAGTGGAAAATATCCTAAATAGGGGGATTTCGCTGAGGCTCTCACCAATTGTCGGTTATCGTGCGCTAATTTCCTTCCTTTAGATACTTAACTATTAATAGACGAGCCGGTAGTTGGAAGATTATATTATTTTTATCGAATTTATTGGGCGTTTCAGTATGATATTTATCCGCAAGGTATTAGAGTAAAAACAAGTGTTAATGACAGAATGAAATAAAACAAATTTTCCATTAAAAATTTATATTTTTTTTCATTGATTTTTTTTTTTTAAAATAACCGTCGTTGCACAGCTGATCCAATTTTGTAGTTTACGACTTCTAATGTTCATTTACGTAGCCTTGTAATTTTACAATCAATCTGCTAAACTATTCCCAAATCCAGTTAATTTTATTTTTTGCGGCTTTGAAGCCATGCTAGCTGTAAATGGTATAAAAACTGCTTAGTTTTGTATTTGTGACTTTTACCCATAGTAGCTGTAAATGGTTTCGAAAACGTAAAAGTAAAAAAAAATTCTTTACCGTAAACTTTATGGTCACCATGGCTCCCATTCCTTTTATTTTATTTTACTTTATAACCGTCGACCAATATAATAAAGTAACCTACCCAATTTTTGGGTTTATGACTACTAATGTTCAAATCTGTAGCTTTGTAATTTTGAGCCCAATCCAGAAGACAAGGAACCTACTAGATCCAGTATTGGGATAAATTTGCCTTCGTGGAGGACTTTTTGAGGGAACTAACCCGCATTTGCAATACATAAAGGGGAAGACCACGAGAACCTCCCACGGTTAGCCTGTCAGCAAGAGGATTCTAACCCATGATCCTTCTACCACTGAGGATATTTCACGTCAGCACCGTGGTCGATGCAAGCCTGATCAACACCACCGAGATAGGGTTGGTGTTGGCCGGATGCGGAATTCGCATTCGCCAGCCATCGCCGGGATTTGAACCCGGTTCACCTCATTGGAAGACGAACGCCCTATCCCCAGAGCCATTGGCTCTCATTGATATAGATGTGTTGGTGATAAAAATGAAATAAAAGGAATTTTCTAATTAAAATTAATAGTTTTTTTTTTAATTAATGTAGTTGACCTGTTGTTATGATGTTTATTCGGAAATCATTAAAGATAAAACAAGTGCCTTTGACAAAATAAATAGAATTTTTCATTCAAATGTAATATTTCTTATTGAATTTAGTTTGTGTTTTGTTATGATATTTATTAGAAAATTAATCCTTTTCGAAGCGAAAGAATGAGAAAGAAAGAATATATTCGTGAATTGTAGTCATTGTATTTTTTTATTTTTTTTTATTAGCACGTAAAAATTGAATAGTGGTTCATTTTATTGTCAAAAAAGAGTGAAGCAGTTTTTATCTCAAGAGAGGTTTAAGAATTTTGTGTCTACGGCAAGAATCAAATAACAATTTCTTTCAACCAAATTTTTATTATTATATTTTTAATGAATTTAGTAGGAATTCTATTATGATATGCATCCCGGAATAAAAACTAACTGAAGCGATTTTCCAATCAAAGTATTATTTTTAATTAACTTTATAAGGCGTTATTTTTTTATGTACTTTTCCGCTATATATTCAGAGAAAAACTACCATCGTTAATGATAAAAATTAAATAACCCGAATTTCCCATTTAAAAGTAATATTTCTTAAATTATTTGACTACATGGTTGAAGATTTATGTTCTTAAATGTTAACATATGTATTAAAGGAACTATCTTTTTGTTTAGATAGTTTTAAACTTTTCGTTCTAAAGTGGTAAGTTAATATGAAATAAGATATATGAAAATCAAAATAATTTTTAGTCATACTAATTTTTTAAACTAATGATTTGAAAGCTGTTTGAAGCGCGAAAGTCGCTTTTAATATAGGTATTACAGAAATAAGAATGTTAATTCTTTCTAACATTCAACTCCTTTTTTTAAAAAAAAAATATATACATATATAAATTTAAATAAACTTCAAAATTTAGCAAAATTTATAGATCATTGATTTAGAATAATGTTTTTATCTTCCTGCCAATTATTTCATTCAAAAATATAAAAATAAAACAATAGCTCAAAACTTGTGTTTCTCTTTCATTGTAAAATGTTAAGTTTTAATCACATAACTAATACCAATATTAAAACAATTTTGATGAGAAGCTCAAATTAAATAATAATAATTTCTAAAATTTTGTAATAATAAATTGTTTAATATTTTGCCGCATTTTTGAAGTAGAATATCGTTTTATTTCCATTCTCTTTAATTAATTCAAAAACAAGGCTTTGAAATTAAAAAAGAACACAATTTTAAATTCGATAGAAAGATCGTCGTTGTTTTATTTTAATTTTTTTTTCAAACTTTTTAAATAAAATAAAATTCGGCAGAGTTGGAGAGTTTTGAAATAACAAATTATTCTGCAACAGTTTCTCTATTATCGATGACATGAAAGCAACATATGAAAGACCATTGTCCGATGTTAGAAGTTTCTCCGTTGAAGTGGTTAAATAACTATTCATTTAATTGCTATTTTACCATATTCAAACAAAACAGTCAAATAACTATAAATACGGTGGTATTCAAACAGTTAATTGTGAAAAAAAAAACATTTATTAACTGCTTTCATCTAATCTAGACCCACATAATGAAGCTCCTTAGTTCCTTGCTGAGTACATACTACAGCCGAGATTGCTAATCTGTCAATCTCCTGACCGACAGAATGAGAGTTCTAGTCTCAGTGTTGACATCACAATACTTCCTCCACTCCTTTCAACAGAGTTTCCAGTTGTCGTACACTCCCTAATTTGTTTAACTGGGCTATGAGAATAAAATACTCTCATTCCCGCATAAATGGTTGCCCTATAAATCTATCCCCAAATCCAGTTAAATTTATTTTGTACGGCTTTGAAGCCATGCTAGTTGTAAATGGTATAAAAACTGCTTAGTTTTGTATTCGTGATTTTTAACCATAGTAGTTGTAAATGGTTTCGAAAACGTAAAAGTAAAAAAATTCTTTACCGTAAACTTTATGGTCACCACGGCTCCCATTCCTTTTATTTTATTTTATAACCGTCGTTGTACAACCAACCCAATTTTTGGGTTTATGACTACTAATGTTCAAATCCGTAGTTCTCTGTACTTTTGAACCCATTCCAGAAGACGAAGGAATTTCTGCATCAAGTAGTGGGAGAAATTTTCCTTCTTGGTGGACTTTATGATAGAACTAACCCGCATTTGAGTTACATGGAGAGGAAATCCACGAAAACATCCCAACGTTAGCTTGTCGGCAAGGGGACTCTAACCCATGATCTGTTTACCACTAAGGATATTTTACGTCAGCACTGTGGTAGGTGCGAGCCGTGTGAGGAATTCGTATCGACCAGCTATTGCTGGGATTTGACCCCGGCTCACCGCATTGGATGGTGAACTCTTTATCCCCTGAGTCATCACGGCTCCCATTCCTTTTTATTTTATTTTATTTTATTTTATTTTATTGAACAGCCGACCCAATTTTATGGGTTTACGACTACTAATGTTCAAATCCGTAGCTTTGTAATTTTGAACCCAGTCCAGAAGACAAGGGTACTCCTAGATCGAGTATTGGGAGAAATTTGCCTTCTTGGAGGATTTTTTGATGGAGCTGACCCGCATTTGCTTTGCATGGAGAGGAAGACCACGAGAACCTCCCACGGTTAGCCTGACAGCAAAGGAACTCTAACCCGTTATCCGTCTGCCAATGAGGATATTTCACGTCAGCACTGTGGTCGGTGCAAATCGGATGCTGAATTCGCATCGACTGGGATTCGAACCCGGTTCGCCTCATTGGAAGGCGAACGCTCTATCCCCTGAGCTATCGCGGCTCATTCCTTTTTATATTGGTAAATACGTTCGAAACTTTCTTCGAGTACTTTATTTAAAAAGTCAGGGTAAAGTCGAACGAAAGATGATCAGTTACGGTTGCCGGAAAAAAAATGGGAACCCTTCCTCTAATGCATTCTATTATTTTTCATTATATTCATGATATTTTTAATAACATTAATGTTATTTCACATTTTTATCCTCAATCCATCCCGATCAATCCTCATTAGTCAATCTGTCCTCAATCTATCCCGTCGAGGACCTGCAAGAAAATTCCGTCGACTTAGTGTCGAAAGTATTAAAGAAAGTGCTGTGCTTCAAAAAGTTTGACAAACTTCATAAAGTAAAAAAAAAAAAAAGTACTTTTATATTCATGATAAGCTTATTAGGAATTGACTACATTCTTTCAGGAAGAAAAAACTTGTTAAAAATTTGTTTAAAAATTTACTTATTTGTTGCTGAAATTCAATTGATACAATGTAAAGCAATTCAATTATAGAGCATTGGTACCGCAAGGTTAAATAGAAGGAAAAAAAAACATTTCACAAAAACATTTCGTAGTTATTAGCATTGCGTTAATGACAAGTTATGACAAACCAATTTTTATAGTTAAAACAATCTTCAAATAAATGTTAATTTGTCTAAAAACAATCAGACGATCAATTAAACCATTTTCTATAATGTAAGCCACTGGATGGTATCATTTCCTTTAAACTTAAAAGTAAAGAAAAAAAAAAGATTTCATCTGACCCATCGTCAAAAAAGAGAGTCTGAATTGTGTTTTCATTTCAATTTTCCGTTTTTCTTGTTTCGTTTTTGGGATGAGTTTTTAGAAGAAAAGGTGGTCAGTTGTACTTGTTTCTGTCTCGCACGAATGCCGCGGGGGATTCTGGGAAAGAGAAAAAAGGGATTTTCCGTGTTTAAAAAGCAACGCTGATCAAGATATTGGTAACAATTGAAGCATGTTTACTGTGAGAAGAAAGGATTAAGAAAGTTCTAAGTTAAGGTGAAAGTTTCTTAAAACAATATGGTAAGTTGATATGTTTTTAGCTTATGTTCTTTCCTTTTTTATTATAAAAAATAATAATAATTGTATGCATTTTAAAATATGCTTTATACATAAACCCTAATATAAGCAACTTTTATTTTTAAAATTTTTTTGAATTATATTAATTACAGCAGTAAATTTTTGTATTATAATTTTCAATTGAATGTGAAAGAAAATTTATTCTTATCGTATTAAAAAAATACTTCATACGCTGTTTCATATGCACTGAATTTGTATTTGTGTTTAATATTTTATATTCACATTTTCTATAGAGATTACTAAGCTCGAAAGATACTGCATTAAAGACTTATAACTTATCTTTAAAAAAACGCAAAACACTTAACAATAAACGTAAAAACCTAACAGGCTATAGCCAATTATTTTAAAACCTACATTTAGCAACTTTCATTTTATAAATTTTAGTATTTTTGAGTTAATGATTTTTTTAAAACTGAGCGAAATCTGTTTTACTGTAACAAAAAAGAATTTCAAACTTAAGGGAAAAAGAATTCAATTCAATGTTGGATGTGAAAGACCATTTATTACTAAATTCGATGTTTATGCTTGATGTCTTATATTCATATTTTGTAAAAAGAACATCAAGTTCTGAAGATACTACTTTTAGGACTTATCTTATTTTTCAAAAGAACGTATGTACTTATTGTAGTATATTAAGATTATTATTATGTCCTTAATGTAGTACTTTCTAAAAGAGTTTGACTTGAATAAAAGCTTTTATTTAATGAATTTTAATAATTTCTATTTAATGAATTTTAATAATTTCTATTTAATGAATTTTTAAAACTGTCTGAGCTGTGCTTTACTGCGAAAGAAAGGATTTATATAGTTAATTTAGGCAAAAGTAGTTTTAAACAATATGGCAAGTTTAGAAATTTTTGAGTTTATGAATATTGTTTAAAAGATAAGTTTACAATTTTTTTAAAAAAATAATAAAATTAATAATTATTTGCATTTTAAAATATGATTTACGTAAGATTTATGATTAACAACATCTTATAAAGAATTTTCTTAAAAGTGAAATCTTCTTTTTAATTATCATTATACCACCGAATTTTTATACATAAAAAATAGCAATAAATACATTTTGTGCTTAAAAATTATAAATTAACTTAAACGTAAAAGAAGCTTTTCTTACTTTCTTTAAAAAAATGTAATTATTTTCTCCTCTGTATGTATTATATTTTAAAATTGAGTTTTATAGTTTATATTAACATTTTCATAGTAAATATTAAGTCCTCTATTTTAATATACTAACTTAAAGATTTTAATATAATATAGAATATAACGATGTTGAAAAACCGTCTATCTTATTTTCTTTTAAGGAAAAAAATAATTATTTAGTAAAACATTACTTTTAAATTGTAGCATATACATAATAAATCTGAATCATTCTTTTAAAATTTAATATTCCTTTTTTATTACTCATTTTTCAACCAACAATAGAGTGTAAAGAAAAGTGAACGTTTGTTGTTTTAGATTAGTTATTTGCATGGAATGTACCCGAAGTATCACTCTCAAATCAAGATGATTGATTTAATAAAGTTTTTTTTTAATAAGATTAATGCTTATGAAATTTTTGGTTAAATATTAATGTACTTGAAGTTTTTGGTAAAAGAATTATATACATGAAATTTTTAGTTAAAAAATAATGTATATGAAATTTTGGTTAAAAAAATAATAAATATGAAATTTTTGGGCTATTTCTCTTTGGTTGTGGAGTTGAAAAAAGTTATGAAAACACAAGTATGAGCAAAAAGAATATGTTTAATGAGCTTTTAAAGTTTTTATCAATTACAGTAAGGTCTTATAAAGTTATATATAACTCAAAAATGTGTGTATATTCTTAATTTCTACAAAAAAAACTTTAAAATGTGAAAACAAATAGAATTATTTAAACAATCAAAATATTCAATCATCATTTTTTAAGCAAAATTTAGCAAATTTTAAGACATATTTCTTTAACAATTGCTATTACACGTGCTCCGTAGGTTTAAAAACTATTAGAAGTGGTGTTTTAAAACCTTGTCTATAATACTTATTGTTACGCATTCAACACTCTTAGCATATATTTTTAGAATTCTTGTCAAAAATAAAATGAAAGAAAAATATGCACAGCACATTTGGAAATCTAATGTTTAAGCAAATAAAAAAGCAATTGTCGAATCATTATTAAGAACGTATAATTAAAAACACTAAAACCAACTTGTTTACTGTAGGAAATTTAAAAATTTTAACCTTTATTTTAGTTTTTTTTAGAAATCAAATAGGCTTTTATGGTTTCGAAACCAAACTTGCTTGTGAATGGTTCGATAAATTTTTATTATTTTTCTGTTATTATACACTTGGATATAAATTTGAGAACCATATATTGAGACAAATATGTTTATTTTCTAGTTTTCTTGTGACAAGGATTCCAAATATATATTTTAGGAGTGGTAATTACGAAACACCCTGCAACTTTTTGTCAAAACGGGACAACAGTTTTGTAATCAATGTTTTTTAGCTCGTGTTTCTTCACTTGAACATTCATTTGTGAGCCCAAATATGTTTATTTTTCTGATTTTATTTGTGACAAGGAGTTCAAAAATGTATATTTGGAGGGGTAATTACGAAACACCCTGTAACTATTTTATAAGAGAAACATATCCTAATCACAATAGTTTTGCAATCAGAGTTTAGTAATTCGTTTATCCTCGAATGAACACTAATTTGCCAGCCCAAATATATTTATTTTCGTGATTTTATTCATGACAAAGGATTTTAAAAATGTATATTAATAGCGGTAATTACGAAACATTCTGCAACTGTTTTGTCAAAAAAGACATTTTCCAATTACTACAGTTTTGAAATCATCAAATGCAATGTAACTCGTAAACGTAACCTAATTGAAATGTAAGTCGTTTTTGTTCGCTTGAACATTAATTTGCGAGCCCAAATATGTTTGTTTTTTTCTGATTTAATTTGTGACAAGAATTTGAAAAATATATATTAAGAACGGTAATTACGAAACATCCTGTGAATATTTTGCCAAAAGGACACTTTCTAATCACTACAGTTTTACAATCAATGTGTTGAGAAAAGCAACTGCTGATCAACACATTCTTTTCCTATTTTCAAATTAAAATAAATAATGAAAAGATTTCATTAATAAAACCGATGATTTCGAATATCATCACAAATGACTCATTCACGGTTTTATGATTTTAATCAAGTACTCAAATTCATATACGTCACTTAATTTAACTAAGAATTAACATAAATAACATAACTTATAGATTTTTTTATGTAAACACTTATAAGAGTACTCGCTGCCATTTTGAGAACCTTAAAGGCTTCATTATTTTTGAAAAATTTTATGGGTATAACGACATACAACAAAAGTTATGGGGATTTTTAATAGGAAACATTTTCCTATTATCTACTACTCTTTCTTGAATCGTAAAAGAATGCAAATTTTATTCAATAGCTTTCTAAAAAAAGAAAGGTTTATCCGGATTATTAACATTCTTATTTTCAGATTCCTTAATTGGTTTGTGACAGAAAAAAGCTTATAGTATTGAATTCGTGTTAACACTTTGCAGTGTTCATCCTTTCGAATCGGTTGTTTTTCGTTGGTAAAATAAACGCGATTAAATAAAATTTTGAAATCAAGTAAATTTTTTTATAACAAGAAGCCAAATTATTGAATATTACTCACTAGTCTATAAAAAATACTTAAAAAAAAGAACAAGTGTGTAAATCTTCTTTTGTAAATTCTACCATTCATTAAGTCAGTTGAAAGATGCACATTTATTTTCCAACAATTGCCCTAAAGCATCATATTTATATTTTATTTATGTTAACGCTTATCAACAATCAAAATATAGTCGACCCCCGTTGTCGTGAAATGTCTACGGCCATAGAAAAAAGACCACCTAAAGACTCACTATATCTAAATTCTAAGAGGAAACAAAAAAATTTATTTTTCATGCTACGTGGAGAAAAATAAATGTGGTAAAATTGTCATACTGTTACGGTAAGGACATTTCTAGGGGAAAAAACCATAATTCTGGTCAATAAAACCAAAATTTTAACATTTAAATCATTCATTACGTTATTTTTTCGCTCATTTGGCAACTGTTTGCCGGAAATTCTGGTTTTCAAAATGATAATTCTTATTACCACACATTAGGTTAAAAAATGCAGAGCTGAAAAATAAATTTAATCGAATAAATGGTTTTTATGCCATGCTCTTAGGTATCAAGATAAAATTACCAAATTTTACTATATTTTTTCACATGTTATAATCATATTTTATTGCTGTAAAAAATTACCGAAGTCTTAGGTCTTCCCCTGGAACCAGAATAACGGTAAATTTTACCATGTTCTGGTAGTTTTGACCATACTATTTTTCTCGGTCTACAGTAGTATTCTAAAAAATAGTGATTGCAAATTTGTTATAAATTATTAAATAGCTAAAAAATCAAATGTTAAAAAGAAAAATAATAATTAAATTTTTCCTTTCTATGGAAGAAATTGGTGATTTTTAACTGTTCGATTTTAAGTAAGAGTTCACCACGTCTTCAATTAACAGTTAATAAAGAATCCATTACTTTCTAGTTCTCATTTTATGCTGGGCAAAATATCCAGGATTTCAATTTTATTTTCGAGATAAAAATTTTAAAACAATTTTTTTTTCGAATAGAAAAAGTAAAAATAGAAAGTTTAACTCCATAACTTGCCTCAATTGTTTGAGTTTTAATCCATAACTTAATTAAAATTTCGCCCTAGTTTAATAGGTAAGAGTATGCAAGAATAAGATTTAACACAGAAGAGACCACTAAAGAATTCGCTATATTCAAAGTTCATTATAGCGAGGTTTGACAGCATAAACTTCTTTTTATGATACTTTTTCCTATAAATACTAATAAGATTTCCTTGTATAATTTGCTATAAGACAAAAACATTGAAACCTGGTGTGATTGTCAAAATGTTTTTAAATATTATGATATTATGTCTTTATAAAACATGCAATTTAAAAAAAGAAAGAAAACAGTCAGACATTTCAAAATAAAAATTAGTTAAAAAATAGATTTTTTAAAAAACATTATAGACATAGCAAGCACACTAATTTGCATTTATCAAAACAAATTAACCAAAGTTAAACATGCAAAAAAAAATTTTTGAAACTTTTATTCTTTATTGCGGAAACTGTGGATTATTTTCAAGGAAAGGATTCAATTCACTTAATTATTTTTCTTATTCACTGGTTTTATATTGTTCATTTAATACTATTTTTACTTTATTGTTGATAAGATAAAAATATCTATTATACTTGCTCTAAATAGTAACAATAATATAAATCAAATAAAAACAGAATTTCTTTTCCGACATTATATATCAACATCTGATATCAGTTTTGATTTATTTCTTTTGCTTAAACAGTTGTATAGTTCCATTCAATGAATACCTGAAAAAAGGGCGAAGTTGATATCTAATGTTTGATATGAACAAATACAATTGAAAAGGAAGTAATTTTAAATGCACAAAATAAAACTATTTTTTTTTGTGGACAATAATGAATTAAAGGGCTGTTGTTTTGAAGCTCTTAGAAAGTTAACTTTAATTTAACGGCATTCTATTTTTAACTTTTTTGAAAATTTATTTGAAAGGATACTGTATTAAGGGAACATTAGATCTTTCAAATGTTTCATAATTTTAATATTTTAATTACCAAATTCTTATACTGTAATTTATATGCTATATCATAGGATTGTTGCGGCTATTCTGAAGCTTTTTATTAAAGAAAAAAAACTTAACATTTTTTGAAAGAATTTTGATTTTAAATTCTAGGAATATAACTTTAAAATGGCATAAATTTAAGGGAACAGTAGATCTCTATAATTTTCGTTATTTTTATTTTCTTAATGCTGCAATGTGCATAAGAAGATTATATTGCTGTTATTTTGAAACTTTTTATTTAAGGAAATAAACTTAACTTTTATTGAAGGGTATTTTAATTTCTTTGAATATCACTATAAAATGTCCCTAGGTTACGCAAATAGGGGACTTCTAAAATATTTCATAATTTTTGTTTCTTAACACCCGAATCTTTAATGTAATTATGCTATATTTTACTATTGTAATTCGGTTATTCTGAAGCTTTTCAGTGAAATAAATAAACTTAACTTTAATTAAAACATTTTTAAATTTTAATTTCTATAAAGAATACTTTAAAATAGTTATATATTAAACGAACCGTTGATCTCTAAAATGTTTAATTTTTTTTAATGCTAGAAATGTAATTTTTAGTGTAATTTAATTTTTGGTATATCATAGGATTATAATGAGGCTATTTCGAAGTTTTTTATTGCTATAAGCTTACATTTTATTGAAAGATTTGTTTTTAGTTTTAATTTTTTGAACGATGCTTTAAGATGTCACTAAATTAAGGGTACTGCCAAAATGGTTCATAATTTTTTTTTCAATGCTTGAATACTGTATTTTTTTGCGTAATTTAATCTGTAATGTATTTTAGGATTGTAATTCCGCTCATTTTTTAAAATTTTTATTGAAGAAAATAAACTCTACATCACTTCCACAATAAGATATTTCAATTTCTTTGAAAATTACTTTAAGGGAACAGTGGACATGTAAAATATTTAATTATATTTGTTATTATTAATTATATGTCTTATGTTAGATATTTTGAACTCCGCAAAATCTTTCTCTCAAACATTGCGATAAAATTTTCCTTCAGTTTTGTCGTTGTCCAAGCTTCACAACCAAAAGACAGACCAAACAAGTTTTGAAACCATACTAGTTTAAATGGTTAAACAATCACATAGTTTCGTATTCATGGTTTTATAACCATACTAATTGTAAAAGGTTAAAAAACTGTAAGGGTATAAAATGTTCTTAACCGTCAACTTTACAGTTAACTGGATGGACAGACTGATGAATATTATTTTACCATAATTTTAAAATGAAAATTCTTATTGTATAGCATCCTGAAATCTAAGATAAGTTTTGCAGAAAATTACAACGCCCCAACAAGCTTCAATATTTCTAATCTAGTAAAGAATCGAATTTAACATATCGGACTTAAACTATAAAAAATTATGATTATTCGTTGCAAAAAAAGGAAATAAAGAAAAGAAAAAAAAACTGATTGTGCCAAATAAAAAGATCAATTATTTCAAAAACTCATTAAAATGTCAATCTTAGTTTCTTTTAAATTTTGATAACTAATCATTCTCATGTATACTTCCGGTTTAAGGAAACATTTAAATGCTCCTTAACGGTAAAAAAATCAGTTCCTTATGATGACAGTGATTTCCGGTAAAAATTTAAATACATTTTTACAGAAAATGTCAAAATGTTTTACATTTTTCCATCTGACTACTTATTAACTAGAATTTAACTTTCACTACTGCGTGTTATGATTTGCAACAGAGCATAAAATAAATTAAATATTTAGTTTCCTTTTGCTGATACAGTTTATAAAAGTACTTCTCGTGGTGAGCTGAACCGTGACAAAATAGGAAATTAGTTGTTCATCGAAGTTATTGAATATGGAAGTGATATAGAAAATTATTTCCTTTAAATTAATTACTTAAGAAGTTTAAAACAAGACGAACAGAGTGTTAAGTGTTTTTACTTGCTTTAATTAGATTTTAAAAGCTATCGTTTTGAATATTAGGAACTATAAACACAACAAATGTTTATGAAATGGTTTTTTTTGGTTGTAATTTGTTTTTAGAATTTAAGTTAAATAAGATATTTTGTGAAGATAGTTTAATATTGACTTAAATACTTTGAAAACTATTCATATTTTGGGAAGGAATTTTATTTTTAACTTAAATACTTTGTAAACTTTTCATATCTAGGGTAGAAAATTTAATTTTATGTAAAAAAAATTTTAAACTATTCTTATTTTGTGAAGAAAGTTTATTTATAAATTAAACACTTTGTAAACTATTCATAGTTTTTGAAGAAAGTTTTTTTTAACATAAATATTTTGCAAAATATTCATATTTTGTGAAGGATGTTTAATTTAAATACTTTGCAATTTATTAATATTTAGTGAAGAAATTCTAATTTTAACTTAAATACTTTGTGAACTGTATTCATATTTTGTGAAGAAAGTTTAATTTTAACTTTAATACCTTGTAAACTATTCCATATACTGTTAGAAATTAAGAAATTTTCTGAACCATATTATTGCACCCATTAGATGCATACTTACTATTTTGGTATGTTGAACCATATTATTTTACTCCTTAAAGTTTATAATAACATATTAGGGTTCAATCTAACACCACTATAATAGTTGATAATTTTAGTAGAGCGTATTAAGATTCAGAGTACTAATATTACGGTACAACACTGAGTGTATTTTAAAGAGTGCACTCATTCTTAATAATTTTTGTTATAACCATATACACTTTACCTTATGGTTGAAAAAAAGTAAGGAACAAATAGTGTAAATTCTATTGATGTAAAGATAAATCGAATACACTGAGAAAAAAAGTAGGGTCAAAACTACCAGAATATGGTAAAATTTATCGTATTTTTAGCACTATGGGAACACCAAAAACTTGGAAAATTTTACCGAAACGCTTCGGTAACGATTTTGGTAAAAAATAACAATAAAATACGGTTTTATAATATGTAATAAAATTCGGTAAATGTGGTTAAATTTGGTAATTTTATCATGATATCGTAGATGTATAAAAATCATTTTTCTGGCTATATTTACTTTTCAGCTTTGTATTTTTTACTAAATGTGAGTTAAAAAAGAACCTTAATTTTTAAAACCCGAATTTCCGGTAAACAGTTACCATAGGAACCGAAAAATTGTCTAATAAATGGTTTAAAAACCGTTTATTTTGGTTTTATTAATCAGAATAACGGTTTTTTTACTAGAAATATCATTACTATACAGTAGATACTATATTCTTTTCTCCGTATATTAATAAATAATTCGAGCTGAATATACACGTTTACTCGCACTTTAGATATTTTTCACCCCTTCTCTACCAAACATAGCTAAATATTAAATTCTAACTGTTGGCTTTAGTTACCCACATTGAGGGGGAATATAAGTTACCCTTCTTACTCTTTAATTTATGTTTCTTTTTCCTTCTTTAATGCAAGTTTTAGTAAGCTTTCCTGCATATAATCCAAGTTTTATTGAATTAATTCAATAAGACTTAGAAGGGTTCTGAAATCGAAATGTTGTTTAAGTAACCCTGCTTAGTGACGATATTTATTTTTACTCTAAGGAAAATGTTCATAAACCTGAAATCATAATAAAAATACCTTTTTTATGTATCAAATACAAAAGCATTAAAGAAGATTATAAAATAAACTTCCCATCATTTAAAAGGAGGTAGATTTTATGAGGATATCGTATTTTTATTAATTTGTGTATTTCGCTAATTCGTGATTTCTTTAGTTCTCAAAATATCGCAGGGAAATGAAAAAGTTATCTTTGTAATACATTTTGTGTGTGAAGATTGAGTCAACCGTAAAATCAACATATTTGGTTCCTCTAATTTTTCATTCATATGACTTATGAATCAGAGGAAATTCGCTTCACGTTTTCATTCATTTCTTGATTTTAAGCATGGATGAATATTCACGATACTTAGTTTAAAAAAGATCAAGTGGAATTATAATTTTGAAGTATTTAAAGAGAAATTAACATCGCAGATATAAATGCATGGTTGATTTATTTTAAATATGAATACTATATGTTAAATATTTTAAATATGAAATATGCCTTTTAAATATTATTTTAAATATATGAATGCTATAAAATTAATAACAGTATAGTTAAATGGAAATTTAATAACTGTTTATATTAACACAGTAAAAGCTTTTTAAGGGCTTCTGTGGCATCTTTAATAAAATCGAGCCCCGAGAAATAGAGCTAAGTGCTGGGTTATGATCAGGTGGTGTGTGGGGCAAGTGTACGTGAATCAAAATACAGGGTGTCCGAAAAGTGCTGTCAAATATCTCAAGAAATTCGCACCGTGTGAAATATTTTGAAAAGAAGCATTCAATAATGACATACTTGACCCTCTCTCTGTCTTTTTTTCTTTTTATAAAAGTATTTGATAGTCTCCGGTGGCAACACTTCTTTTTCTGGTGAAGAAATTAATTTTAAAGTCGGGTATTCAGTAATTGAAATAAACTGAAGGATGTGTGATACAATCATGTTTAAGACATCCTTGACATACGTTATGTAAATACGGTAAAGAATAAAATATCACACTATGTAATTTTGTACTTTCAAGATTAGTTTAAATTTCGGTAACATTAAGTTAACACATTTGCGTTATCTAAGCTATTTTTGCTTGAATACGATCATGAGACATACTATACTATAAATTCTTACGAAACAAACAACAGTACATGTTTACAAGTTCACCAAAAATGGTGATTCATACCTCTTCCATATGAAATGGCATACAGTATAAGCAATTCAGGATCAAATTACGGTAAAAATTATCGGCACTCATCGTGCTGGTACTTTTTACCATAATATTATTTTTTCCGAAACAAGTTATACAAAACAAAAATTCTGATATAGCATAATTTTTACAGTAATAATTACAGTAAAATCACTGAATTATTCTCGTTAAATAAATATTATTGTAATAATTACGGTATAATATTTTACGATAAAAATAGATTTGACAGATGTCGCATTAAAAGTTCCGGTACTTTTTACCGTAATTTGATACGGAATTTTTTAAAGTGTAATGCAATTCTAATGCTCTCAGAAATGCTTTTTTTTCTTCCGCATGACGGCATTTGAACACTACTATCTCAAGACATGGGTAAAGATGCTATGTAAAGACTGTTTCAAAAAAAAAATTTCTGAGACCAATTCTGAGTACTTTTTATTAAATTTACATTCGCACAAATTTTATATAAAAATACCTCAACAAGAATGAAACTTAAACTGAAATAAACTGTTTCAAACAAAAATCTCAAACCTTTATATATAGTAACAAAATGCCACAGTTTCATAATTTTATTATATTTTATTCCATGGTTTCTTCACATCACATACCTGACAGCTAATCTAAATTACGTTAAAGTTTTTAGAGTTTAAAATATTTTAAACTCTAAAAACCATTTTTATTTTATCATTTTTATTTAAATTTTATGGCTTACTGGTAATTTCAGTTTAGTTTTAATTTCCCTATCCGCATTTCATTATTTATTTTGATAAAATTATTTGACAATGTTCTCCGATAATCTGACTAACCGATCTAACCATTTTGTGATCTTAGAGAATCATTAAGATTTCTTGTCTTTTATACAAATTTTTGTTATATTTCACATAAATGTAAATCTTTTATCTTTTTGATAAAAATTTCTTATTTTTCAGGCGGCTCACATGACATCCCCAATTATACTTCTGTGCTTGTTTATCATTGTAAATGGAGTAAAAAATGAAGATCAAGATGCTGATGCTTCTAAAATACTGACCAAGGCATCCAAAATATCCGAACTTTATATTGGTGATTTATTGCGAACAAATGGCAAAACAGACCTAGACTCTGCCAGCACACACCATTATCAGGCATCTTCAACACCAAATTACATTAATGCCGACAAACTATTGGGCAATGTTAACAATCCCAGGCAATTAAGAAACCCTGCACAGACAAGATCGGAATATCTTCCTCCTTTAGCTGAAGATTTTCAGATTAATAGGGAAGTGAAAAGGTCCGAACAAGTTCCTGTAAATATGTTCGAAACATTCTTAGAAAAACAAGGCGGTATATTAGAAAGAAACGTTTTAGCTTCTGAACAAAGCCCTCCTCCATCTCGAAGATCATATTCTAATGATTATCCACACAACGAAAAAGCAAACTGCAATAAAAATTTACATCAAGCTAGCACTAATAAGCGTCCTGAGTATTCCCATTCGCGAAGACGACATCCTCAACAATCTTCTCAATCCGAATATGACTCACCACCCAGTCATCACCCATATACCACCAATGAAGGTGATTCTAGACCCTATTATTCAAGTCACAGCGATAGTGGTCCGGTTCATACTAGTTCTAAAAGTAAAGCTATTGATTCAGATTCAGCATCTAAATCTTTAAGTTCGTATACGAAGTCAAAAAGTTTTTCTAAATCATCCACATCAACTCCCAATAGAACTCGCCAAAAGGCTATTATTCTAGGACCACCGGGTCAACAAAACTACGAAACTCCATATAATCCAAATAAAAGCGAAGAAGACAGTAGTGCGTATAGTGGCTCTTATGCTCCTAACAGCTACGAAAATGATGCCCCTGGTCAGCGTGAAACATATCATCCATCAGGTCATCCTGATAGGTCTTATCGAGACTATTCACCCCCTGACCATACCAGACCAGCAGGAGCGAAACACCATTCACTTCCAAAAGCTGGAAAGACATATTCACCACAACCCGCTCCTTACTCAACATTAGAACATAGTTCTGGAAATCAGCATTCTCATTGCAGAGGCCCTCATTGTAGTAATTCTTATTCACCATCCAGAGAGCCTCAGCCAGAATATTCTCGCCATCAGCAACCTGAAAGATATGAAGCACCAAGTAGACCTAAACCCCATAAGCAAAGCCGACACAGAGGAACTCCAGGCTATGAAGCACAACCCCAATACACGTTAGAAAATGGACGTCCAAGTCAAAATTATGGACCATATCCTCCTGAAAGAAACTATGAGGGTCATCCCTCAAACTATCAGAGAGACGCACAAAGAATAAAACATCCTTCAGAAGGAAAGCATAGGCAACAAAACTATGACTCTCAAGGAAGTAGGCCTTCTCCATATCCTGATCAATCAAGGGAAGGATCAAATTATGAACCAAGATCACTTAAAATTTCTCGGCCCTTTGAAACATATGATACACAAATTAGGCCTAGTAGAGAGGTTAAGCCTCGAAAAGAAATGGTATACCAGAAAGACGCTAGGTCACCCACATCAGACAGGGAAATTCCATCGGTTGAAGAGAGCCGACAAGAAGGGAAACTGCCAGTTGGATCATCTACATCAAAATCAGTATCATTCTCGGAGAGTCGAAGTTACCATTTAGATCATGATGATGTCTCTCAGCCTGCCCTTCCTCACGGCCAACAAATGACGGATCAAAACCCAAGAGAAGTTCAATCTAGAAATCCAGGACACGCTATGGCATATAAGCCGTATAATTCAGAATACCCTGCGAGCTATGCCAATGAACAACGTCAACATCCATTGCATAGCAACATTGAACAACGTCAACATAAATTGCATAGCAACATTGAACAACGCAACCAGCCATTGCGTAGACCTCAGCTCTCAAACAGTCGATATCCAGAACAGCGCGCAAGTCCTCAAGCAAGAGGTGATGGATCAGCAGGTCACCATGTTAACACGAAAAGCACCCATGAATATAAAAGTGACATAACTGGGTATAAAGATGAATACGCTAGCCATGAACCATTGGAACTTGATGATGAATTTTTTAGAAAGTATGGAATATCCAAGAAAGCTAAAATAATTGTGGCGACTGCTAAACAACCTAATCTTTTCGAAGCTGATGGCAGTAAATTGAAAGAAGGCGAATCCAATGCAGGCCTTCATCCCGAAGAACCATATAGTCCTGAATCTTATGGTCAAGGTCCTGAATCTTACGGTCCTGAACCATATCAACACGGACCTTACGAACATAATCCTGAAACGTCACTCGAGCATAATCCCGAAACCCCATATGGTCATAAGCCTGAAACCCCATATGGTCATAAACCTGAAACCCCATATGGTCATAATCCTGAATCATCTTATGAGCACAATCCTGGAATATCATATGGATATAAACCTGATACCCCTTTTGGGCATAGTTCACAAGAAGGTGGTGAATCAATGGATGAATTTCCAAGCTTGTATCGCCAAATGGAATTGGCTAAACCAATAAAAATACCAGGCTCGTTTGATGCTCTTGTAAATGCTGATCCATCTTTTTTAAGAAACGTGGGATCATTTGAGCTTTCAAACCCAGCCGAATCCTCGGGAAGAGTGTCAGTGAGCAACGACGATAAGCAACCAAAATCCTTTGCTGTCTCAAAAGGAGCTGGGGAACTTATCCAAAAACATGGAGATGGGGTCAGTCGAATCATTTACAATAAGGGATCCCACACCGACAGTGAAGCTTACGACGAGTCAAAGAAGGTAGAAGAATTCCAAGCTCAAGGAAGTCAGCCAGAAGGAACGAAAGTAGAAGTTGACAAGTCACCTGAAAATAAGGATAAACCAGAGAAAACTGCGACGTAAATTCTAGAGCATTCGTGGTAGAAGAGATGACATTAAAACTTCAAGCAGAATTCAACTCTCTGTGCAATAAACTAAAAGCATTTAAAAACTATTATAGTCAAGCTAAATTAACTTGTGTGATAGCCTCAAATTGCACGTACTGATGAAGATTCATGCATTTTTATTTTTTGTTGAAATAATTATAGGTATAATGCGCCTTTAAAGTTATGCAGAGGTGTTAAGTACGCCAATACTCTTACTGAATTATAACGTTACATTTTTGAGAGACTACTTCTCAGGATAGACCTCATTCAAAACGACAAGTTCTCTGATTTGAAATTATTTTCCGAAGAAATTCAAGTCATTCAGATCAACTGCTTACACATCTTTCATCCACTCAAGCATAATTATGCAACTTACCACAGGAAAATGTTTATTTATCACGAAGTGCTTCTAAAAACATTTTGCTATTTAAAAACATTTAAAATAAAAATATGTTAAAATATGTATATAATAACAATAATATTTTCAATAATTTTCTTTTTTAAAAAATGAATTTGTTGCTTGATTTTAGATTTATTGCCACTTTTGTATATAGTTCCCAATATAGTTTTCTCTTAAAGAGCATAAACTATATTTATTGTAAATAGAGTTACAGTATATTTTTTGTATAGTTTTTTTTTAAATATTTATTTAAGATAAATAAATATTACTTATAAACATATGATCTGTCCAGTTATTTAGTTGAAGCAACGCATTTCAATTTTATTTAAGATTAATAATATCTTACTCAGAAAATTTTAGATACTTTTAACGCAGAAAAAAAAGCATTTACAAAACTATTTAAAATTTACTAAGAGCAAAAATGCTAATTTAATAATACTTTAACCCCAAGAATGAGAAACAATGCAATAAATAATTCGTTAAGTGAAAGCAATAATTAATAAAGATGAACAATTTTATTTGAACAATTTCATCAATTGCACATAAATTAAATATTTAATGTGTTCATTATAGCTACTACGTTTTAAATAGAATTTTACTTAAGAAAATATTATATTTTACTATTTATTCTTAATAGCATTTTATGTACAATGCAAAAAATTCCGAATAAAATTCCGACATAAGTTTTGGAGCATCACCTGTGAAATCCATTTTACCATAAAATCCATTTTTACCGTAAAATATTAAACCGTATTTTTTACAATAATATTTATTTAAATAGAGTGATTCAGTGATTTTATGGTTGTTACTGTCAAAAATCGGTACAGCAGATTTTTTGTTTCTTAACCGGTTTCGGTAAAAATGGATTTTACGGTAAAAAATACCAGGTAGAAAGTTAAAGTAATAAGAAATCTCAAACAAGTAAGTTTTAATCCAATGAATGGATAATCGAATATTTAATAGTTCGAAAGACTTAACTTAAATGTTCTTATTAATATATGTTGACGACAACTAGGTTCTAAAAGCAGATGTAAAAACGTCTTTCTCTCATTGAGAGAAGAAGTATAATCTAAACTACCATATTCAAATAAAATTTACCGTGTTTTTGACTCTATTGGTACACAAAAAAGTTCAGAAATTTATAACGGAGTGATTTGGTTATAATAACAATAAAATATAGCTTCATAATGTGTGTTAAACATTGGTAAATGTAATAAAATTTGGTAATTCTATCCTGATACCTTAGAGCATGGCGTAGAAACCATTTATTCGGGTTTAATTTAATTTTCAGTTTTGATTTTTTTATTTAATGTGTGGTAATAGAACTATAATTTTGAAAACTAGAATTTCTGTTATGAACAGAAAAATTACCAAATGAATGCTTTAAATACCGTATATTTTGTTTTTTATAAACCAGAATTTTGTTTTTTATTCTTACCTGACAGGTCATTACCATACCTTACTGTAATTTTACCAGATTTGCTTTATCCATGCTTGATAAACAAGAATTTTTTTTGTTGCTGGAATCGGATTTAGCACTCAAAATACGAGAGGGAAATAATCACAATAGGAATATGTAGCGCCAATAGTTTAGCCAAATGATCAAAAGTTTTTTGTAATTTTCAATTTTTGTATTTTAACCGAGCGAATTTTAAGTTTTTGAGCATAATTATAAAATTAGTTTTCCCAAAGATATTTTAGTGAAGGAAATAATATTCAATAATTATTTAATAGCCTTTAATGATTTTTAAACCTTTAATGATAATTACCTTTATGATAAAACATTTATTGATTTTCATATTATGTAACTTTCTTCAATATTAACTGATGAAATCTAAACTTTGAACGAAATGGGTTAAATAGTTTCAGAGAAAAATAATTTGAAATATTTTATGCTTCAATATTTGTTTCTAAAAATCATTCAACTGTTTTTTGTAACATCATTTGTTATTTTAATAATAAAAATGCTAAATAATTAATATAAAGTTTATTTTGCATGAAATTACCTTTGGTAAAACGAATCCTAAAACTGCGTGCAAAAAGTGTTTAATTCGTTCTAAATAAGTAATAAAGACATGGTAAGAAATTTAACACATTATAGGATAATAAAGATGAGTAACTCGAGTATGTATTATTGTCTTTTTTTGAATTTTAGATAAGCGCAGCAAATATTTTATTAAATCGATGAATAAAATTGTTAGACCAAAATCTAATTCTATTCCATATGTATTTCCACCAAAAGCTATCAAAATACTAAAATAGTCATTTCAACCAGATTTTTTCTTTTAAACTAACAATAAAGACTTTTAGATGCTATAGAAATTAAAAAGTGTAGCATTTCTTGAAAAATTAAACTTTTCTGAATGACTCATTAACAGTTCTTTCATTATATTTTTACATGCTGCGTATTTAATAATCTAGATTCGCCCAATGGTTTTTTTTAAATATACTTTTTATAAATCAAAATGCTTTAAGAATATATATCACTAAATACCTAAATACACTATTTAATATTTATGAATTCAGGAAATTAATCTCGCTCTGAGCTTCTAAAATTTGAAAGAGTAAATGGCGTTTCGATTTGAACTGATTTTAAGTTAATCTTCACAATAAAAGGTACTCCGTTTATAGCTAGTTCGAAAGCAATCATTCTTAATTTTTCTTTTGGTACTGTTGAAGANGAAATCTAAAACTTGAACGAAATGGGCTTAATAGTTCCAGAGAAAAATAATTGTTGTTGTCGTGTCTATGCATACAGTGCTAGTGCAAAGATTAGAGTCCTCCAAAAGTCTTGATAACAAGATTTGCAAGTTCTGGAGCCCGATGGCCATGGAGAATTTCGATGGGAGGTGCTCGAAGTTGAAAGAGGGAGCCGATAATGGCCTGGCAGTCAAAAACATGGTCTGGAGTTAGTTGCAAATGAGGACAGTACTTGCACATGGGATAGAATTTTATATGGGTGCGTGAGATCTTCATGCCCTTGAAATGTCCAGTAAGTAACCTAGCTATTGTAGAGGAGAGGTTTCTCGGGCAGTTTAGATCGGGGATTGTTGCCTTGCTAAAAAGCTGGAGAAAAATAATTCAAAATACTTTATGCTTCAATATTTGTTTCTGAAAATTATTCAACTGTTTTTTATAACATCATTTGTAATTTTAATGATTAAAATGATAAATAATTAATATAAAGTTTATTTTGGATGAAATTACCTTCGGTAAAACGAATTCTAAAACTGCTTTCGAAAAGTGTTTAATTCGTTATAAATAAGTAATAAAGACATGGTCAGAAATTCAACACATTATAGGATAATAAATATGCGTACCTCAAGTATCTATTATTGCTTTTTTTTTAAATTTTTGATTAGCGCAGTACAGCAAAATCTGGCATGAATACCATTTAATATTTTAATAAATCTATCAATAAAATTAGACCAAAATCTAATTCTATTCCATATGTATTTCCATCAAAAGCTATCAAAATACTAAAATAGTCTTTTCCTCCAGATTTTTTCTTTTAAACTAACAATAAAGACTTTTTGATGCTATAGAAATTAAAAAGTGTTACTTTTCTGAATGACGCATTAACAGTTCTTTCAATATATTTTTCATACTGTGTATTTAAAAATCTAGATTCATCCAGTGTTTTTTTTTTAAATATACTTTTTATAAATCAAAATGCTTTAAGAATATACATCACTAAATACCTAAATACACTATTTAAAATTTATGAATTCAGGAAATTAATCTCACTCTGAGCTTCTAAAATTTGAAAGAGTAAATGGCGTTTCGATTTGAACTAATTTAAAGTTAATCTTCACAATAAAGGGAACTTCGCTTATAGCTAGTTCGAAAGCAATCATTCTTAATTTTTCTTTTGATATGCCAATAAGATTTAAGAACAATTTATAAATCTTAAAGAGAGCAGCAACAAACAGTTAATCTCAGACGACCTTGCATGGCATACTTTAATCCATTGAAGAGTTCTTTTTATTTGTTTTGATAAAAATATACGATGACAATCAACTTTTAAAAATTCTGAAGATTTGTTCGAAAAAGAAAATTACACTATGAGGAAAATAAAGAAAGATTTACGTTTTTAAGCAATCTTAAGAACACATCTATTTATGAAGGTGGAAATATATATATATTGAATTGATTTTAAAAATAAGCTAAAGAAAGCTTTTCAAAACAGAGCATATTCTGATTTTTCTGTAAATGGATTACTAAAAATAAATGTTCTGGATTTCAATGGTACAAGTTATGGTAAAAAAGACAATTGATAAATTCAAAAATCAAAATAGTTTTTAAAAATATAACAAAAAACATATCGTGTGCTATTTTTTCAAATGTTTGTGGGCAATTATCTTTAAAAAAAATTACGGGAGCTCAGATAAAGACGAGCGATGACTGATGTATTGCCACTTACACTGAAAAAAATTCCTGATCAAATCTGGTCAAAAGTACTGCTAAATAAAATAACGATGGCCGAGATAGCCTGGTCGGTAGGGCGCTGAGCCCATGTCCGAGAGTTCGTGGTTTCGAACCCCGCCGGCCGCAGACTCCCCGTGTAGTAAATGGTGGCTGAGGTTCGTTAAATCAGTCGAGTCACAAAGTCCTCCACGTTCCCATATCAAATTAATACCTTTGGGAGTACTGGATTGGAGATTGATCGTTCTCTGATTCAGGTTAAAATTACGATCTGCGGATGAATTAATGGATGTATAAATGGGTCCGCCCTATAAACGGTTGCAACGTTTGGGTGTGGCAAAAGTCGAATTCTAGGCCATAGATGGCGCTACTGGAAAACAAGAACAATCGCAACTCTCTGCATAAACAATAAAATAACACACTAAACCAAAAAAAAAAAAAGGGACACAGTTTTTTGTGCAAACGATTCGATAAAATTCATATTTTCGAAATCAATTTGTTTTTCATTTAATTAGTTTGCTTTTTCAAAATAATCATATGTATATACAATGCAAAAAATTACGGTTAAAGCACCAACATTTAGGGAGCCCGGTACATTTTACAGTTAAATCTATTTTTCTAGAACTTGTTACAGAAAAGAGATTTTAGTACAGTTTTTTACAGTAATAAATTACCGTAAAATCACTGAATCACTCTAATTAAATAAATATTTCTTCAAAAATTACAGTATTATATTTTATGGTAAAAATATATTTTACGGATGATGCAACCTAAGTGCAGGTAATTTATACCGTAATTTGATCCGTAGTTTCTTACAGTGTGGAGTCATTATTGTACTTTCACGGACACAAAACTCTTGAAATTGATTTGTTTTATTATTTTAAATTGAAAATATTCTCTTTTTTTATTTTTATGTTAAAAGTTTTAGGATTTTATCTAAATTAAAACTGTAGATACGTTTTAATTCATTCCTCTTTTCTTCACCTTTTTCTAAGTGATACTGGAGATTTTTTCTTTCTGATCTTCAAATTTCTTTAACGATAACGATCAACGATAATGATAAAACGATAGATCTCAAAAACTGAAAAGATAATTACACGGAGACATTTAGAATGTGTATAATTTAAGCATTTTACTTTGATTGGTTCTTCAGGAAATTAAACAATTTGTTTCCAAATTCAATGAGTATTTTTAAAAAAAATGAATAATTTTGAAATTGAAAATTTTTTTAAATTCTAAGCGAAAACATTTATGATGACTCATTAAGGCTTAGATAGTCCTAACCAATATAAATCAAAAACTTTTAATATTAAAGCGTACTTTTCTGAAAAAGGTATGGCTAAAACCATCAGAATATGGTAACATTTGCCGCGTTTCTCGCTTCTGAGATCAAGTTTTTACCAAAGTGTTTTGGTAAGAAATGACAAAAAATATGGTTTTTCAATATAAAGTAAAATGAAGTCCAGGAATTCTCATGTTTTTTGGATTGGGACAAAAATTACGCATTGGTCGTCGTAAACTCAATATTGGGTCGGCTATTCAACGACGGTTATAAAATAAAGTGGCAGCTTACGAAACAAAATATTCATTTAGTTAAAATATGAGCGCAATACAGCTTTTTAAATTGCATAAATTTGTACATTACTGTAATATAAAAATTCAGGGGTTAAAAACATGTAATCCTGAAAGCACTGCGTTGCAAAGCTCGTAAAACATTCAATGTCTGTTAATTTTCATTAAAAAATAAAGATTATTGAAATTTATTTCTTCAAAATTCAACTATTGTGTTATTTTAAAAAATGGGGGAATTTTTCGTGGCATTTACTTCTTCTTCGTCACAAAGTTGCCTCCTTTCTTCAAAATATTCATAAATCATTTTATTATTTATCTAAAGTCATTTACCCATTCTAAAATTTGCATTTTAAAGTAATCTCTTAGCTCCAAATGAAGAGTTCATCCATTACATATCTTCCCTCTAAGTACTACAGAGATCTATTTTGCAATGCGGAACTTTATAAGCATCCCATTTTTCGGTGGGATGCTCTTCTTCTTCTTCCAGATACATCACATCCATCTTTTATGCCATCCCGGCGCCTTTTCAAGAGAAAGAGAGAACCTCCCACGCATATAGAAACGACGTCATTTTTAGCTGATTCTTCAAATTTCGATGTTTATTTCTAAACCGACCTCTTTTTCGCTTGTTTTCAGCTTCTCGACCCTCCGCATACACGGATAGGCATCATTATTTCCCATTAAGAAAAGAATATCGGGTTCATATGTAAAATATTTTGGGAAAAAATGGTTTAACCTGGAAAGTATCCATTCAATTTCTTTTTTTTTTTCTTTTTTTTTTAAATTCGTAAATACTCAATGTTAGGAAAACGCATCTGCTTTTAAAGCTTGAGTGAAGAATTTATATAGTAAAGTTTCATTCATGCATCTATATCAATTTGAAACAGTTTAGTTTATTATATTCCGTTTCGATCTCTTCCCCAAAGCTCTCCCCCAAAGCTTTAGAATTATTACTCAATATTAAAAAAAACAAGGATCGACGAAGTCAGCTATGTAAAAAAATAAAATTAATAAATTGCAAACAATAAAGTTTATTACTAGAATTATTACTCAATAATAAAAAAGCAAATAGAGACGAAATCACCTATGTTAAAAAATTAAATAAATAAACTGCAAACAATAATGTTTATTACTAGAATTATTACTCAATATTAAAAAAAACAAGGATCGACGAAGCCAGCTAAGTAAAAAAAGTAAATAAATAAATTGCAAACAGTAATATTTATTACTAGAATTATTACTCAATATTTTTAAAAAAGCAAGCATCACCAAAGCCCCCTCTATTTAAGGTGTTCTACTTAATGTTACGCTTAGATTTAGTACTCAAAAACTAGCAAACTTATTAACTTGAAATCACCAAGAGAAATGCACAGGAATTACGATGAAATAAAAAATTAACATTCAGTAGTAACTTAGAGAATTATTGACTGTTGAACTTGTCAAAAAAAAATACCATACAGACCGCTCTACAGGAGGCAGAAATGCAACTACAGAGTTGAAATTTGGCATGTTTAAAGAGCCATTTTCAAATAGGAGCTTAACGCAGAATTTATTTTTTCAAAATTCTAATTTGTTCGAAAGTTTTTTTAAATTTTAAACCTTTTTTGTGAATTTCGTCTCACATTTTTTTGTTTTTTGTTAAATTTTATTTTGCCTCTTTAAACTATAAGACTTAGAAACTTGAAATTACGAAGGTGTGTGAAAAACTATAGAAGGAGTTTGATGGAATGAAAAATTCAACGATATGATTATTAGTTCGGGAATTTAATATCTGTTAAACTTGTAGTAAAGAAAAACCCTATTAGCCGATCTACTGCCTACTGATATGAAACTACAGAGTTGAATTTTGACGTGTTAATAACATCATTTTGAATTATAAAAAAACGAGCGTTTTTTTCTTCAAAATTCCATATTGTTGGAGAGTTATTATAATTTTAAGTGATTTAAATGTGACTATTTACCCATTATTGTTGAAAAATTTATCTTTCTCCTCATTTCTATTTTACAAATTCCCCTTGACTTGTTGTCAAAAATAAGTACATAATAAAATGAATACATAAAATATAAGATAAAAAGTTCAGATGTTGTTCACTGTTAAATTTTTCACTTGTTACATTTTTAAAAGAACTAAAGAGAGGTAAAAACTGCATACAATGCGAACCTATACATGACATAAGGTTATAATTTTATAACGTTTTAACGTTATAATTTCTTTACGCTAAAACTGTTTATTTATTACTTTTCATTGTGTCGCACATTCTGTAGTCTAAAGTTTAAAATCCCCCCCCCTCCAAGTACAATTGGTTATTTTTCAAATCTAGAAATCATTTCATTTCGTTACGTTTAAGATATTAATAAAATATATTAAGATAAAATTATAATATTTATATATTTTATATACAAAATGACATTTTTATTGACTTTTGGGAAGAAAAAAAACAATAATGAATGCGAAACAAACACTGGGATGTGAGCGAAGCGAAGAAGAGGCGGTGTCTTCTAGTCAAATAAAACATATTAAATACATATTTAAAAGAAACATATTTTCATATTCTTACTTTGAAAACCTCTACCAAATTAACGGATAAAAAACTTTATTATCAATGTTAAAAACCGTGTTTTTTCACACATTTAAGAGTCTTCATCGTTTCCGAATTCATATAGACAATTTTCATCATAATTTTCATAGACTAAGCAAAATGAGCCAGAGAGGGACAGTTAAATTATAAGAGAATATTAAACAAAACATATTTATAGAGATAAATATATGGAAAAACCATAAATATAAAATAAGTACAAGAACACAGATAGCTTCGTTATAACCATCTTCAACGTTTATTTCTAAATTCCGTATCGAAAATTCGATTTATTATGGAGGGTCAAATAATTTATATTCAAGGGACGCAGAAACATTAACGCTATTGAAATATGCAGAATCACTAAAGAGGGATGCGGGATGCGGATCATTAAAAAAATGATTGCGTGATTAAAGTTGCAGGTTTTACTAATAATCGCATTTCAACTTCTTACAACACACAAAGCAGTTTTGACAATTATATTTCTGCTTTTTCAGTATTGATCATAAGATTTTGACAGCATTCCTTTTTCCCTTTGCTTAAATATTTATTTATGATTCCTAACAAACATATTTTTCATTTCTTTTTAACACGGAATTTAATAATATATATTAAAGGTGATTATTACGGAACGCCCAGCATATACTTACATTTTTATAAAGTCACTTCGGATATTCTAACTGCGCTGAGAAAAAAGTATTGGCTAAACTTACCAGAATACGGTAAAATTTACCGTGTTTATGGCTGTATAGAAACATCAAAAAGCTCGGTTACTTTTAGAGAAGTGCTTTGGTAATGATTTTGATAAAATTAACTACATAATATGGTTTTATAATAAGAGATAAAATTTGACAAATGCGGTATAATTTGGTAATTTTTTCATGATACTTTAAAGCATGCCATAAAAACCCGGTTAAATTTACTATCCTGTATTGTAGTTTTTCATCACATTCAAACCTTCTATTCTTATTAATATTACAGGTTATGAATGCATGTCAGTGATAATCACTGATTTAAACTATCATTTCATGCGTAACAAAAAGTTAGTTATAAACTAGTCTCAAGAATTTTGATATAGTATATTTAGGTTATGTACTTTGGCAGAAGTTTAGTATACTTATTTTTGATTAAGGTTTTCAACACGAATTTACATGTTGATATGAAATAACAAAATGTTACAAAAGTTGAAAATATAATTGTTATTTTTATAAACAGATACATCGGAATGAAAATTCACAAATCTTCTTTTCTCAGAAATTTTTCATTTATGCATGAAAACTTTTCAATAAATAAAAGTTAAATATCTGATAAACTGAAAGGTTTAAAAACTAATAATAAGCATCTCAATACATAAATATTTTTAAATGCTTTTTTACCCGAAGATTAGGTAGAAATAATAGAAATTATAATTAGATTTCCAGGAATAATAATTAGATTCATATATAATATTTTGTCTAAATAACCCACAGTATTCGTAGTTGCAATTCTTCAAAGACTATTTTTTTTAATTTAAATTGACTACTAAAACAGAATTTAAATTTTAATAATCATTCAGTTATTTCAAACAGATGTTTTGCAGTGTTTTTCTTTCATTTTTGTGTGACTCTTTTTTTTTCCTTGTTTTTTTTTCAGTTTTAATTAATTCACCACGAAACCTCTGTTAAATTAGTCATGAGTCCATGCATATATANGCCAGCTACTTAAAAAAATAAAATTAATAAACTGCAAACAATAATGTTTATTACTAGAATTATTACTCAATATTAAAAAAAACAAGGATCGACGAAGCCAGCTATGTAAAAAAATAAAATTAATTAATTGCAAACAATAGTGTTTATTACCAGAATTATTACTCAATATTAAAAAAGCAAGAAGAGACGAAATCACCTATGTTGAAAAATTAAATAAATAAATTTCAAACAATAATGTTTAGTACTAGAATTATTACTCAATATCAAAATAAAAGCAAGGAACGACGAAGCACATATGTTAAAAAATAAAATTAATAAACTGCAAACAATAATGTTTATTACTAGAATTATTACTCAATATTAAAAAAAAGCAATCATCACCAAAGCTCCCTCTATTTCAGGTGTTCTACTTAATGTTACACTTAAATTTAGTACGTAAAAACTAGCAAACTTATAAACTTGAAATCACTAAGAAAAATGCATAGGAATTACGATGAAATAAAAAATTAACATTCAGTAGTAACTTCGAGAATTATTGACTGTTAAACTTGTCGGAAAAAAATACCATACAGACCACTCTACAGGAGGTAGAAATGCAACTACAGAGTTGAAATTTGGCATGTTTAAAGAGCCATTTTCAAATAGGAGCTTAACGCAGAATTTATTTTTTCAAAATTCTAATTTGTTCGAAAGTTGTTTTAATCTTAAAGCCTTTTTTATGAATTTTGTCTCATATTTTTTTGTTTTTGTTACATTTTATTTTGCCTCTTTAAACTATAAGACTTAGAAACTTGAAATTACGAAGATCTGTAGAAAACTGCAGAAGGAGTTTGGTGGAATGAAAAATTCGACGATATGATTATTAGTTCGGGAATTAATATCTGTTAAACTTGTAGTAAAGAAAAGCCCTATTAGCCAAACTACTGCCCACTGTAAATGCAACTACAGAGTTAACAGTTGACGTGTTAATAAGACTATTTTGAATTATAAAAAAACAAGCGTTTTTTTCCTCTAAACTCCATATTGCTGGAGAGTTATTACAATTTTAAGTGCTTTAAATGTGACTATTTACCCATTATTGTTGAAAAATTTATCTTTCTCCTTATTTCTATTTTACAAATTCCCCTTTACTTGGTGTCAAAAATGAATACATAATAAAATGAATACATAAAATATAAGATAAAAAGTTCAGATGTTCACTGTTACATTTTTCACTTGTTCAATTTTTGAAAAGACCAAAGAGAGGTAAAAATTACATACAATGCGAACCTGCGCATTGCATAATTTTATAACGTTTAAACGTTATAATTTTTTTACGCTGAAATTATTTCTTATTTATTACTTCCCATTGTGTCGCACATTCTATAGTCCAAAGTTCAATCCCCCCTCCAAGTACAATTGGTTATTTTTCAAATCTGGAAATCGTTTTATTTCCTTACATTTAAGATATTAATACAATATATTTAGACAAAATTATAGTATTTATATGTAATAAACAAAATGGCGCTTGTATTGACTTTTGAGGGGAGAAAAGCAACACTGGGGGGTGAGCTAACTGGGGTGGTGTGGTGAGAAACTGGGAGGTGAGAAACAAACACTGGGGAGTGAGCTATGCGAGCAAGAGGCGGTGTCTTCTAGTCAACTAAAAAATATTAAATACATATTTTGAAGAAACATAATTTCGTATTTTTACTTTAAAAACCTCCACTAAATTAACGGATAAAAAACTTTATTATCCATGCTAAAAACCGTGCTTTTTCACACATTTAAGCGTCTTCACCGTTTCCGAATCGTTTTCTTCTAAATCGGTTACAGAATATTTTTTTTTCATAGACTGAGCAAAATGAGCCAGAGAGAGGCAATTTAATTATAATAGAACATTGAACAAAACATATTTATAGAGATAAATATTGAAAAAACATAAATATAAAATAAGTGCAAGTACACAGACATCTTCGTTTTAATCATCTTTAACGTTTATTTTGAAATACTGTATCAAAAATTCGATTTATTACGGAGGGTCAAAATATTTATATTCAAGCGACGCAGAAACATAAACGCTATTGAAATATGCATAATCACTAAGGAGAGAGGCGGGATGCTGATCATTAAAAAAATGATTGAGGTGATTAAAGTTGCAGGTTTTACTAATATTTGCTTTTCAACTTCTTACAACACACAAAGCAGCTTTGACAATTATATTTCTGCTTCTTCAGCATTTTGACAGCCTTATTGTTTTTCCTTAGCTTAAATAATAATTTATGATTCCCAATAAACATATATTTCTTTATTTCTGTTTAACACGTAATTTAAAAATATATATTAACTGTGATTATTATGGAACACCCAGCATATACTTGCATGTTTATAAAGTCACTTCGGATATTCTAACTGCACTGAGAAAAAAGTATTGTCAAAACTTACCAGAATAAGGTAAAATTTGCCGTGTTTATGGCTCTATAGAAGCACCAAAAAGCTCGGTTATTTTTAGAGAAGTGCTTTAGTAATGATTTTAATATAATTAACTCTATAATATTGTTTTATAATAAGAGATAAAATTTGACAAATGCGGTAAAATTTGGTAATTTTATTATGATACTTTAAAGCATGGCATAAAAATAATTTATCCGGTTAAATTTACTATCCTGTTTTGTAGTTTTCCATCACATTCCAACCTTCTATTACTTATTATTACTAATACAGGCGGCAGTTATGAATGCATATCAGAGATAATCACTGATTTAAACTATCATTTCATGCATAGCAAAAAGTTAGTTATAAACGGAATACTAGTCTCAAGATTTTTGATATAGTATATTTAGGTTATGTACTTTGGCAGAAGTTTAGTATACTTATTTTTGATTAAGGTTTTCAACACGAATTTACATGTTGATATGAAATAACAAAATGTTACAAAAGTTGAAAATATAATTGGTATTTTTATAATCAGATACATCGGAAGGAAAATTCACAAATCTTCTTTTCTCAGAAATTTTTCATTTATGCATGAAAACTTTTCAATAAATAAAAGTTAAATATCTGATAAACTGAAAGGTTTAAAAACTAATAATAAGCATCTCAATACATAAATATTTTTAAATGCTTTTTTACCCGAAGATTAGGTAGAAATAATAGAAATTATAATTAGATTTCCAGGAATAATAATTAGATTCATATATAATATTTTGTCTAAATAACCCACAGTATTCGTAGTTGCAATTCTTCAAAGACTATTTTTTTTTAATTTAAATTGACTACTAAAACAGAATTTAAATTTTAATAATCATTTAGTTATTTCAAACAGATGTTTTGCAGTGTTTTTCTTTCATTTTTGCGTGACACTTTTTTTTCCTTGTTTTTTTTTTCAATTTTAAGGAATTAACCACGAAACCTATGTTCAGTTAGTCATGAGTCTATACATAAATTATATTAAACAAAACATTATTAAACGTGCCTTTTTAAGCGAGCATCTTACACAATTTTAAAATTGAAAAATAATGTCTTAATTCCAATAAAATATTAAGAAGAGTTTAAATAAGTAATGATAATTTACAGGTAATGATTGTTAATATTGTTAACAAAAGTGTTTAAAAACATTTTAATGTTTACATTTTTTCAGTTTTCACCGAATTCATCACGATACACTCATTAGTGTAAACAAACATATATGATAAAATAATTATATTATGATTAACATAATAATATTATGCTAATCATAATATTTTTATATTAACATCGTTCGTAATTTTCAAATCAAAGGAAAAATCCTAATTTAATAGACCATAGCCATATTTTTTTATATTATGAAAGTGTTTCTAGATATTGCATAATTGATAATTTTTCATAAGCGCTCAGTAAAAACATTGAAGATCTTATTTTCATTTTAAATAGTAAACCGTTCGCTAAATTGTATTTTCTTTAGAAGACCTAAATCAATGCGAATTCCTTCAAAAGATACGTATTGTAGAAATGGAAACATTTTAAAATGAACGGAAGTCTGATGTCTGAAACTCTTCAATTTGAGCGCAGGCTGTCCAGATGGCATCTGGATGCTTGAAATGATGAGGATGAAGATTCATCTTGAAAGACCAAACATCCGACGGACAGATGAAAGGATGCTAGAAGAACTCTATCAGCGTCCTCTCTTGCAAGATGAATTCTTTGATGACACCAGCGATGAAGTAAGTTTTTTTTCTGGTAAACTTATACTTTTACTACCTACGTATACTACTACGTATACTTCTACTTTTACTAATAATTTACTACTTTTGTATTTAGTATCCTTTAAGTTTGATATTCCGGTCAGTTTATGAGACTGTGACAAAAAACAATATCTGACATTTTTAAATTTATTATTTTGGTTAAATGGGGTTTCAGTATACACGGTAAAAAGCTCCGGTACTCAGGGTACCGGTACATTTTACCGTAAATTTTATTTTTACCAGACATGTTACGAAACAAAAAAATCTGATATACTGTAATTTTTACTGTAATAATTACCGTATACTCTAATTAAAAAATAGTGTAAAAATTGTGGTATAATATTTTACAGTAAAAAGGAATTTTATGGTAAAAATAGATTTTATGGATGATGTACAGTGACAGTACTCTAGACCGTAATTTGATCCAATATTTTTTTACAGCGCATAAAATATACTGCATTATAATTTGTTGTCAATATCGTAAACATTTAAAACCAGAATAGAGTTTAATTATTTAGTTAGAAAATATTAATTATGAGGATATATAATGAGATTTATTATTGTTTATATTAATCTTTTTACGTAAACTTTTTTCCCTACGATACTTGTAAATTATATTTTTTTACAATTATATTTTTATATTTTTTTTATACAATTGGAAAAATACTAAAAATTATAAGTACCAAGAATAATTCAATGAATGCTTATTACAAAATAAAAATTTCGAATAAAATTACGGTAAAAAGTACCAGCACATAGTGTGTTTAGAATTTTATAAATCTAAGGTTAAATTTGTGGGTAAAGAAATTAAATATTGTCTAGAATATTTTTCAGAAACAAAATAAAAAAGTAAAGGGGGGCATTTTTTAAATATTACAAGGTACAATTATAACGGAAGAGCAGTTTTTAAAATAGTTAAAAATAACAACGAATTAAATGGCTCAGTGTTTTACTCATTACAAAATAATGGTAACTGCATGTTTTTAAAATTATATTTATAACATCTATGTTTTTTTTTAAAGATTTTTGTTTTAGATAAAATTATGAAATATAATAGATTAATAGATTAAAATTGAGTTAAATAAGTTATTAAATAGGTAAAACTTAAAACAGTGTTTACAACAAAGTTATTCTCCAGCAAACGTTCTTGGCGTTGTTATAAAAGGAACATTTATGAATTTAACCTTGTTCGTTAATTTGTGAAAATACTAGATAGTCAGACCTTTTTTTTCTACTGTCGCTTCATTTGAAAAATAACTATTTACCATTCTTAACGTTTTGAAATTATGAGAACGTCTTTAAGGTGAATAAAATAATATTAACCCATAACTACGAATATTTCACACCAATAAATGAAATTTTTCTTGAACAAAACAAATATTTTTAAAACGATGTTCATAAATTTTTGAAAGTTATCTGCACCATACGAAAATGTATATTTTCTTATAAAACTAATTTTTTTTTAAAAATCTATACCATTTTTAAATATTTGGGTTATTTGTTGTAAAGATAAGTTTAAAAGTATATTAATTTATTTACGTTTTTGTCATTTAGATAAATACTCCAATAAGCATCTATAAATTAGATTACATGATATGAAAACTTTTTTTATTAATTTCTATTTAATAAGGATTTATTTTATACTGCATCGAACCAAATTAATGATAATTTTAAAAAAAATTATTTTGACAAACGAATATCAGTGCTTTTTAAAATGCTAATTTTATTGATATAAAATTTTCCATAAATGACAAATTAAANTTTTTATATTTTTTTTATACAATTGGAAAAATACTAAAAATTATAAGTACCAAGAATAATTCAATGAATGCTTATTACAAAATAAAAATTTCGAATAAAATTACGGTAAAAAGTACCAGCACATAGTGTGTTTAGAATTTTATAAATCTAAGGTTAAATTTGTGGGTAAAGAAATTAAATATTGTCTAGAATATTTTTCAGAAACAAAATAAAAAAGTAAAGGGGGGCATTTTTTAAATATTACAAGGTACAATTATAACGGAAGAGCAGTTTTTAAAATAGTTAAAAATAACAACGAATTAAATGGCTCAGTGTTTTACTCATTACAAAATAATGGTAACTGCATGTTTTTAAAATTATATTTATAACATCTATGTTTTTTTTTAAAGATTTTTGTTTTAGATAAAATTATGAAATATAATAGATTAATAGATTAAAATTGAGTTAAATAAGTTATTAAATAGGTAAAACTTAAAACAGTGTTTACAACAAAGCTATTCTCTAGCAAACGTTCTTGGCGTTGTTATAAAAGGAACGTTTATGAATTTAACCTTGTTCTTTAATTTGTGAAAATATTAGATAGTTAGACGTTTTTTTTTCTGTCGCTTCATTTGAAAAATAACTATTCGCCTTTCTCAATGTTTTGAAACTATGAGAACGTCTTTAAGGTGAATATAATAATATTAACTTCTAATTACGAATAATCCACACCAGTAAAAGAAGTTTTTCTTGAACAAAATAAATAATTTTTTAAGATGTTCATAAATTTTTGAAAGTTATTTGCAACAAACGAAAATTTATACTTTCTTATAAAACTATCTTTTTTTAAAAAATCTATACCATTTTTAAATATCTGGGTTATTTGTAGAAAAGATTAAGTTTAGAAATATATTTATTTATTTACGTATTTGATTTTTTAGATAAATATTCAAATTAGCATCTCTAAATTAGGTTACATGATATGAACACTTTTTTTATTAATTTCTATTTAATAAGGATTTATTTTATACTGTATCGCACCTAATTAATAGTATTTTTAGCAAAATTATTTTGACAAACGAATATCAGTACTTTTGAAAATTTTAATTTTATTGATAGGAAATTTTTTATGAATGATAAATTAAAATTTCATATTACAATGCAATCAAATCCTTTCATTTTAGAAATTTTAAGCTTATTCATGTAGATATCATCTCATTTATATAAATAAATTTCAAATTAGCAAATTACTCGTTTCAATTCGCAATTAAAAACACGAATATATTCTTAATATATTTATGAAAAAAATATTTTACCTTGAAGGACATTTTTAAAGAAACAGCGAAAAAGAATAGTTTTGAAAAAAAATATTGGACTGCTTAGCTGTCTTAAACAGATCTTAAACACAAGTTAATTTTCTGAATCGTTATAAAAAATATTTTAGTAGAATAAATTTTTAATCGGAGAAGTTATTCACTACACATGCAAAACCCTTTAAAATAGATTTACAATTCATAAGGATCTAACCCTAAACGCTAAAGATAAATGTGGTGTGTTCATATTCTCGACAAACTTTAACTGACCATAAAATTTTTTCGTTCTCGAAAAACGCAAGAATAAGATGGATCTAAGATATGGGAGAGAGCTTTCTATTCTATTTATAATCTAGCACTAAAGCTGAGAGGAAGGTTTACATATGATCTTCTTTGAGGTAGTTTGGCATTCTGTAAGAAAATTCTTATAAATATTTTCTTAATATTTGTGATGGGTTCTTATATTAGGAGAGACTGAAAACTAATTTTATACTAAAACAGAGTTTTACTCTATCTTACTAAACTAAATCGCATTGTATGATGCCCATATTTAAAGAGTTTTGGAGGAAAATAAACATCGCCTACGCTTATGCATTATAATTTTTTCTTTGGATTTTTTAAAGCCTATTTTTAAATACTTTATTCTCACATTTTACGAGTTTATGCTAGAAAAAAATATATAAAAAGGCTTTTCTCCAAACGCTGGAATTTATAATTGTGTATATAGGGGAATGCTGTAAATTACTTGTTCTTAATTTAAACTTTAAGTAGCATGAAATCGCTTGCAAATCAGATCATAAGACACATAAATCGAATTTTAAGGTACATAAATCAAATTGTAAGATTCATAAATAAAATCGCCATGTATTTAAATTGAATAAAAAGTAAACTTTTATTTTTTATTGCAATTATGTGCAGAATTTAACAGCCGGGGGAAAAGATGCCATTTTAAAGATGGTGCAAGTAGAAAATAGGCTTCAAAATTTAAAAATTTTAAATTTTTTAAATGTTAAATTTTTTTAAAAATTTGAAATACAGAGCAATTTTTTTTAAAAATTTATTTTAAAAATGTTTATTTTGTTCAAAGACAAACTTTCATGTGATCTAATCAAGAAATATAAGGACGTTACAACGTATAAGGACGATGCAAAGTTTTTTAAATATTCTTTTCGAAAATGTTTCTTTCATTAGAAAACAAAATTTCATGTGATCTAATCAAGAAATATAAGGATGATGCAAAGTATAAAAAAGATGCAGCATTTCTTTAATTTATTTCAAAAATGGTTCTTATGTACAAAAACAAACCCTCATGTGATCTAATCAAGCTATATGAGGACGATGAAACGCTTAATGATAACAATGGAATTGATGAAATTTTAAAATAATATAAAACTTAATAAAAACAATGCAATAAAATACCGTGTATTAACAATGTAATAAAATATCGTGTTAAAACAATGCTATAAAATAGCGATTGTAAGATAGCCTGGTGAACTAAAAGGTATGTTAAGAGCTTCTCTCATCAGAGTTGATAAGCATCAAGAAATTCTTCCTCACAACGGGCAAGAATCCAAAACAAGAAAAACATTATCATGAGTATTCATGCAAATGTTACAAAAACTTGATGATTATAGCAGTCTTAAGCATTAACTTTCTTCAACATTTATTCTATTACTGTTCAGGTTCTGGTTCAGCATCACCAATTAAGCATTAGTGTAATGTACTATTAAAACTTTATTTCCATTTATTCGATTTTTATTGGCATAAGCATTTTAAAGGCAGGCTGGTTATCATGCCCCACCATAAAATTTAAAGCCATATTAACATAAAATCAAGAGCACTTTTAGTTTTTACATTGTGAAAAGAGTTTCTAAAAGTTGAGAAAAATTGTGTTAAAATAGATCTGAAATAAAATATCGTCGAATTTGAAAACCCCGCGCATTCAAAATTGAAACAGCATATACTCGCTTTTCAGCTAAATATATGGTCTCAAAAGTGAAGTGGAGGGGAAAATGTGTGAGAGATGTTCGTTGGCAGATGGCAGGATTCTAATCATGCACTTCCGGTCTCAGTAGGATGCTTTATCCACCTTAATTGTACTATACAATCCAGGGAGAGTTAAGAAACTTTATATAGTAGCCGCTACAAGGGCACATCATGTAATACTATTACCCAACATTTCGCAAAAGTGGTCTGGAGGGAGAAATATATAAGAGAGATGTCCGTTGACTCACGCCCGGATTCGAATCAGGGAACTCCGGGCTCATNTAGTATCATGTAATATTATTTCCCAATTTCTCTCATAAGTGATCCGGAGGGAAAAATTTGTGAGAGATGTTCGTTGGCTCGTGGCAGGATTCGAATCAAGGACCTCCGGGCTCATAGTAGGATGCTCTATCCACCATAGTTTTACAACACAGTCCAGAGAGAGTTTTAAAACTTTATACAGTGACCACTAATAGTATCATGTAATATTATTTCCCAATTTCTCTCATAAGTGATCCGGAGGGAAAAATTTGTGAGAGATGTTCGTTGGCTCGTGGCAGGATTCGAATCAAGGACCTCCGGGCTCATAGTAGGATGCTCTATCCACCATAGTTTTACAACACAGTCCAGAGAGAGTTTTAAAACTTTATACAGTGACCACTAATAGTATCATGTAATATTATTTCCCAATTTCTCTCATAAGTGATCCGGAGGGAAAAATTTGTGAGAGATGTTCGTTGGCTCGTGGCAGGATTCGAATCAAGGACCTCCGGGCTCATAGTAGGATGCTCTATCCACCATAGTTTTACAACACAGTCCAGAGAGAGTTTTAAAACTTTATACAGTGACCACTAATAGTATCATGTAATATTATTTCCCAATTTCTCTCATAAGTGATCCGGAGGGAAAAATTTGTGAGAGATGTTCGTTGGCTCGTGGCAGGATTCGAATCAAGGACCTCCGGGCTCATAGTAGGATGCTCTATCCACCATAGTTTTACAACACAGTCCAGAGAGAGTTTTAAAACTTTATACAGTGACCACTAATAGTATCATGTAATATTATTTCCCAATTTCTCTCATAAGTGATCCGGAGGGAAAAATTTGTGAGAGATGTTCGTTGGCTCGTGGCAGGATTCGAATCAAGGACCTCCGGGCTCATAGTAGGATGCTCTATCCACCATAGTTTTACAACACAGTCCAGAGAGAGTTTTAAAACTTTATACAGTGACCACTAATAGTATCATGTAATATTATTTCCCAATTTCTCTCATAAGTGATCCGGAGGGAAAAATTTGTGAGAGATGTTCGTTGGCTCGTGGCAGGATTCGAATCAAGGACCTCCGGGCTCATAGTAGGATGCTCTATCCACCATAGTTTTACAACACAGTCCAGAGAGAGTTTTAAAACTTTATACAGTGACCACTAATAGTATCATGTAATATTATTTCCCAATTTCTCTCATAAGTGATCCGGAGGGAAAAATTTGTGAGAGATGTTCGTTGGCTCGTGGCAGGATTCGAATCAAGGACCTCCGGGCTCATAGTAGGATGCTCTATCCACCATAGTTTTACAACACAGTCCAGAGAGAGTTTTAAAACTTTATACAGTGACCACTAATAGTATCATGTAATATTATTTCCCAATTTCTCTCATAAGTGATCCGGAGGGAAAAATTTGTGAGAGATGTTCGTTGGCTCGTGGCAGGATTCGAATCAAGGACCTCCGGGCTCATAGTAGGATGCTCTATCCACCATAGTTTTACAACACAGTCCAGAGAGAGTTTTAAAACTTTATACAGTGACCACTAATAGTATCATGTAATATTATTTCCCAATTTCTCTCATAAGTGATCCGGAGGGAAAAATTTGTGAGAGATGTTCGTTGGCTCGTGGCAGGATTCGAATCAAGGACCTCCGGGCTCATAGTAGGATGCTCTATCCACCATAGTTTTACAACACAGTCCAGAGAGAGTTTTAAAACTTTATACAGTGACCACTAATAGTATCATGTAATATTATTTCCCAATTTCTCTCATAAGTGATCCGGAGGGAAAAATTTGTGAGAGATGTTCGTTGGCTCGTGGCAGGATTCGAATCAAGGACCTCCGGGCTCATAGTAGGATGCTCTATCCACCATAGTTTTACAACACAGTCCAGAGAGAGTTTTAAAACTTTATACAGTGACCACTAATAGTATCATGTAATATTATTTCCCAATTTCTCTCATAAGTGATCCGGAGGGAAAAATTTGTGAGAGATGTTCGTTGGCTCGTGGCAGGATTCGAATCAAGGACCTCCGGGCTCATAGTAGGATGCTCTATTCACCATAGTTGTACAGCACAGTCCAGAGAGAGTTATAAAACTTTATACAGTGCCCACTAATAGTATCATGTAATACTATTTCCCAATTTTTAGGGACCGAGGGTGTGCGGTATTGGTCCTCGTTAAACTGTTCTACCGTAAAGTGCTTGACTTCGCGTGCAGGTTGTCGGGCTACCGAAGCGGGGGTGCCATCCCCTCTGCAAAGGATGAAAATTGTGATGGCATTTCTTTGGATCATCCTCAGGGATGTTTTCCAGACCGTCGCCAATAGCCCATTGTGCAGCTCTAATGTGAGGTAAATGAACTACAACAACAACAACAATATACCGCACATAAGGAATTTTATGTTATGCAATAGAATTAAAATATTTAAATAAAATTATTTCAATATATAACTAAAATATATGTACAATATCTAATTAATAATAATTTTATGATATAATATAAACGTTTCCTTTTGTATTCTTTAGCAAAATTATGCATTCAACACAAAGTATGTTAACATTCAATGATTAATGATAATTAATAAAACTACCAAAACAACAAAGTATATTCTCAGTAAAATCTTTCTAAAGCTATACTATAATAAATGCACCATGAATCATTTTGCGCAGTTTTCAAAAATATTTAAAATGAAAGAATCTTTGAATTTTGAGATGAAGTATTTGAAATTCAGTGGCTTACGTGAAAAAATATTAAGTAATAACACATTGCCTGATATCTGTGCCCGTTTTTCAGGACTCGATCTTTCAAAGGCCTTAATATAAGTCCCTTGTAATTTTGATCCCATTTAAAAGACGTAGACAACACCCGAGCTGATAACCCTACTTTTCCCAACTTTCCTCCACAACCGACAAGACTTAAAGCCACGACAAATTCAACGTTCCCATTGTTGTGTTTGTATACCGGATATTAAGTCGGATGTAAAGTTCGAATTCCCAACCTCAGCTCTCTTTCACTTGTAACTGATATATTTAACCGAATCTGCCAATAGGCAGAAGCTTAAGTTAAACCATACTTCCAAATTATTCCGCTGAATATAAAAAGCATTTTTGATAAAAAATACCATGATTTCTGGATGGAAAGTTGGATAATTCTGTATATTGTGCAGCTGTCTAGCTAAAATTTTGGAAACACGTAAAGTATGTCTTCGGAAACAATACTAAGGAAATTTCTGATGTAAAAATGAACACCTGAAGTACAGTGTGGCTTACCACTATGTTTACCCTAATCCATTCATTTCTTCAAAATTCTCTTTGAAATTAGCTAGTTTGATGAAACTTTATTTTGGTTATGACCTAATAAAATTTACCAATATTGAGAACATTTCAAGTTTAAGTATATTTTTGTTTTAGTGTTACCATATAAATAATAATTATAACTTAATTTTATAATCTAAATTTAGAAATGAATTTTGCCTAGATTAAAAAAAAAAAGAATCGGTGGCAATTCCGAATGCAAAATTCAATAATATAATATCTTTAAAAAATATCTGAGTTTTAAAATGGTCCTAGCCATGAACATCATATGAAGTCCTTATTTGAATAGTCGCCAAAATGTGCATTTTGTAATTCATAGTTTTCAAGTCATCTAGGCAGCAGAAATAAACCGAACTTGCCCTATTTTTAAAATAAGATAGAAATGAATGGTTCAAGCAGTTTACTCCATGTTCTTTTAAAAAGGGAAGTGCAAAATTAAGAAGTACAAAAATTTGAGACAATTTCACTCCATGTTAATATTGTAATACAGGAGTTTCCAACTTACATGTGGCCGGGGGGCACGATTAAAACACCAGCCAAATGGAGGGCCGCAACTTTATCAAACTTTTATATAGGTCTCTTTTTTATGTTTGAAGGAACATTAAATATTACTGTCATATTTTCATCCAGTTGTACAAAACAAAAGTATTGAATTACAAATTAAAATAAGAAGTAGATTTTTAAAAATATTTAATTACATATTAAAAAATTCTGCCTACAACAACTTTAATGTGCACCTATGTATTAAGCAATTAATGTGCAACAGATATCTAATTGTTAAGATATAAAACTTTAAAAAGGTTGGTGTTAAAACTTACATAGTAGCACACAAAATGTTCAATGAGAGAATTGAGGTTTGTCTGCCGCAACCACCAGAGAATAGAAATTTACATTTTAAATTTTAAATTTACAGATGTAAATAATTTCGTCCAAAATGAGGGGTTTCAGAAAGTTAGATCGGAGAATTTCTTCGAGAAAATTTCTAATGCGAATATACTAAATTATATATACAAATACAAAAAAAAAGGAAAAAAAGAGCAACATACACGATCATTTTTGTATTTGTATAAAGACTTTCTTGGATTCAAAACCTGAGAAATAAATTTTTTTGCACAGTTAGTAAGTTAAATTTCACAGAAACGAAGAAATTAGGTTTTTTTTTAACGAAAAAAAAGTATTTTAAACCCATATAGATTTTTTATGAAAATTGTCCACAAAAAAATTACAACTAAAATATTTAAGTTCGCGGGCCACAAAAAAGGCTTCGCAGGCCACCAGTTGGTAACCACTGCTGTAATATGTCTAAAAAATAGTGTAGCTCAATACGCTTCGATATTACTTACAATGTATGATTTAATTACTTCGACAATTTTTCTTTAAATTGGAAAATTTATAGCAGACAGGCTGAAGTTTTATTGACACAACAAACAAACAGTGTTTTTGTATCATTTTTTACTCCAAGTTCATATATATTAAGACTTATAACACCATACAATCTCTCATTATATATAACACGATGAATCAACTGTCTGTTAGCTCCAAGTTAAACAACAGAACTCCCTCTTTCTATGTCTATAAATACAAAATTTGTCCAAATGCCAACTTTTACCGATATCTCAACAGGATTTGCCTTGTAAATTCTTCCAACTTATCTTAATTACACCTTTCCCTAAATGCCCTTTTCATTCCAAACTTCAGGTGAAACATCAATTGTTCCTTCGAATCTTTCATTTCTGCGGACCACATGGAAAAAGATTCCTTTCTTCAGGTTGTTAGAGAATGAGAAACATTCCAAAAAGGGGGGTCCGCCTCGTTTTTCATTTTTTGGAACGTCCTCACAGCGAGCGAACACCTCCTGAAAATCGCTGACGCAAACCTTAAATTAACCGCGTAGGACGAAAGTCGGTTTTTGTGGTGTCGGTGGCTTATTCGACAGTACCGACGGCTCGGTCGTTCGAGCCGGGTACTTTATCCAATGCAAATTAAGAATTCGAACGAGTGTGTTGTTTAGAATTAATTTAGAAATAGTTTGTAAACTTGTTGATTGGCGAAAATGTGTTCCGGGATTATTGATGTCAACCTCAACAGGGATGCACCGTCCACCCCATGGGGATTCAGACTGCATGGAGGAAAGGACATTGGTTTTCCATTGGTCATTCAACGAGTGAGTTTTATTTAGTGTAAAAAGAAAGTACTGTAAATATTTTTTAAATGAAATCGGTTAGCGTTGATTTGACCTTCATGGGTCGTGATGTAGTTGACGACCTTCTTTTGTCTTAGTAGGATTGTTTGGAATTGGTTAATCTGTTTTCACCCCCATCATCTAGTTTAACCTCCTTATGCATTGACATTGAAACATGAGGAATAATAGTCTATTTATTTATTATGAGGAGTTTATTTATTTTAATAAGAAAATTTACTATTAATAGTTATCTTAAAAATGCATCAATATTGGTTGAAGAAATGTAATATTTTGTGAATATGTTTTTAATATTTCAGGAATGAGCAGTTTATCGATTTCATATAACAACTAAATTTTATAATTACTTTGTGCCGAAAGTTTCACATAAGTTTCCATTTTTAAATACCACAAATTTAAATACCTAGAGGTATACCCTCCATGCACTTCAAATTGTCTGCTATACTATATCTAACAAATACAATGTCATTCTGATTCAGTGATTTAAATATCACTCTGAATAACTTTTGCTCTAAGAATCGAATTTTCGGGCACTAAATGACTATATTTATTTAGTTATATAGTATATAATTATATACTATATAATTATATACTATATAATTTATATAGTTGATCTCAGTTATGTTAATTAATGAGAGTTAACTATTGAATATGGAATCAGACACAGAAGCGTACAGTCTTTGAATGTTTTATTATTATATTTATTAATGCATATATTTATTAATTTATTAAATTTTTATTAATTTTTTATTGCTAGTTTTTATCATTAATTTTTTATTATTAATTTATTATTATTATTTTCTTAATATTTATTAAATTTTTGTCGATTGATTTGGATTCTTTACTATTGAAATATGAAAAATTGTCACAATCAGAAAAACATGATGTTAATTGTTAAGTTAGAAGAGAAGTCGGACGGTTGTGTTGCTTAATATTAATTTTCTTCTTTTGAGTAATTCGCAGTGTCTCTTAATGGGAAAAAAAATCTTTGAACACAATTTTCAAAGTTACTTGTCCAAATATAATTTCAATATAAAAATAATTTTCAATATTTATTATTTATTACTATTTTATTAATTCAGCAAAAGTTTGACAATTTTTTTAATTGTTATGTATACCAATTTTAACGCGATTTTATGCGATAAAATTTAAATGATAAAATCCAAGTTTTGAATGAAATAGATTTAATAATTCATAAGTTATAAAATTTAAAAAAACAACATATTTTTAAATTTTAATTTTTCGAAGATTATTCAATCAATATTTTTATAAGTTTGGATTTTATCATTTAAAATTATGATTTAAAGCGAATTATGGTAAAAATGGTATGGTCGCTTAAAATTAAACACAATTAAAACTGCATACACATAACTAAAACTGTCAGCTGAGTTATTGCGGAATAAAATTTGCGAAAGATGAAAGAGAATTCACGATTTTATTCGGTAAATGGTTAATTTCTTTTTTAAAAAATTTTTGCAAAATGCAATTTTTTTTTCACTTTTCAATAAAAATGCTTGCAAACATTCTTAACGTAAGAAAAATCATCTTACAGTAAAAATATTGTAATTTTAGTTATTAAAATTCTAAAAAAATAGTTTATTATAGTCAGTTGAACAATAATGTATTCTGTAAAAAAATTCCGGACCAAGTTAATGTAAAAAATGCTTGGTGATGGTACTTTTTTCCGTAAATCTCAATTTTTACTGGAACATGTTACGGAACAAAAAATCGGATATACTATAATTTTCACAGCAATAATAACCGTAAAATAACTGAATTCCTCTAATTATATAAATATAAATTAAATAACTTTATTAACATTTAACAATATTTAAAGGCAAAAATAGATTTTATAGATGATGCACCCAAAGTGCTGTTACTTTCTACCGTAATTTGACGCGAAATTTTCTACAGTGTAGGTATTTTGAACGATAAAATAGTGCAAACTTTCTTAAGCCTTTATAAAATAAGTTGCTAAATAAACCATAGTATAAAGTACTTAAATTTATTAAGTACGATAACATGGATCAATTTCGTAAAAAGTAATGTGGACATGGTTCAGCAAACGTGAGTGATATTATGGTTCAACTGCGCCATATGCCTAATTGCGTTAGCAGTTTCGCATTTAAGGTAAGGTAATGGTTCGAAAAAAAAATTCTTTTCCTTCCATAGAGATAATGTTAAGGTTTATACTTTGTTTTTCCTGAGCGGAGAAGAATAATCTGGTAAAATAACCTTACTTTATCGTAATGACACTAATGGTAAAAAAACATGTTTCCAGTAATGAAAGTCAAGACATATTGTTTTTAAACCATTAATTTGATAAATATTTTCATACGAAGAGAAAATGGTTTAAAGAAAATTTTGATTTTTAACATTATAATTCTAATTGTCCCACATTTAGTAAAAAACTGAAACTGAAAAGTAATTTTAACCGAATAAAAGAAGCTAATTAACCATGCTCTAAAGTATCATGAGAAAATTACCAAATTTTACCTCATTTACCAAATATTATCGCATATAATAAAAAAACATTTTTTATTGTTAATTTTACGAAAATCATTACCAGAATGCTTCGATAAAAATTACCGATTATTTTAGTGTTTCCATAAAGCCTAAATTGTTTGCATAAAAGTGTTTCCATAAAAGCATTGTAAATTTTATCATATTCCAGTAGCCTTGACTATACTTTTTTCTCAGTGTGCTAATTTAAAATAAAATTGTTTTTAAACAATGGCACAAATTTTGGTCAAACATTAAAATTGGTTGGTTTTGCACTTTGTCACAGATTTATCTTATATCAAAAAGTTGTTTTAATAATTTTGTTAAAAAAATAATAGATTTTCCAATTACTAAATAGATGTTCCCTTTCTGTAAAAAAAATTTCTTTTGAAGAATTCAGCATTCAAAATTCCATTGTAAGTGCATACATTTTAAGTTGGAAATGGAAGAACTAGTTAGCAACAAAACACTTGGAAAAGCTAAGGATATTTTAAGATGCGAAAGAGAAAAATCGTATTACCTAATTCATTAAGCAAAAGTAAATAAATGGAGAACTGTGTAATTGGCAATGACTAACATTGTCAGACAGCTGGTCTATTTTCTCTTTCTTTAAAGAGATTCTAAAATAGGAGGCTCAAAATTAAATTTACTTCCGTAAACATTTTTTTAAGTAGATGATGGGGTATTTATACATTTTTTTTAAGGTAATAGTGCATTTATAAGTTTTTTCACGCAGATAATAGGGTATTTATACATTTAGATTATAAGGTATTTATATATTTTGTGTAGATAATAGGGTATTTAAGCAACGTAGATAATGAGCTATTTATACATTTCTTTTGTAGATAATAGAGTATTTATATATATGTTTTTTTACGGAGATAATAGTAAGAAAAGGTAAACTTTTTAATCCAAATTCGAAGTTTTTGTTCTTTAAAAAGTTGCCACTGTGGTCATATATATAACAAAAAGTTTTCAGTCAAAAAAAAAATTATGTCACTCAAAAAGATCCTAAATTTATTATATGTGTCAAAAAAACGTAAATTTTATTTTTTAAAACTGCGTAAAATTAAAAAAAAATATTAGATTTTAAGTTCAAAAATGTAAAGTTTAAAACGTAAAGTAAGTGTAAAAAAATTAGGGTTAACATAGCATTCCATTTAAAAATTTAAAAAAGTATTTTTTTTGTTTTTTTTTTTGTGACAAATAACATGCTATAGAAGTTAAGACTAAAATATACATTAACAATAATTAAAAAAATTTTCTTGATGTAAATGATCATTGCCAATTTTTACAATTTTTTCTAACTCTCCTCATCAATCATAGCCTTTTGATCTCTTGATAAATTTTAACCACGTATCTGTTTTATTAAACCATTGTTCAATAATTGTAATTTTGCATTTGTTGCTTGTAACGATGGCACAGTGGTAAAATATAACCATATTTTTGAAAAAAAATTTGTGCTCTTGAAACAAACTAAAGCAACAATGACGATAAAATCTATATGAACTGAAATTCAGAGCTATTGTGCTTTTACGATTTATATATTTAGAAACTAATATATTTTACCGAAATTTTTTTGCAGCTAAAAGTTCTAAAAAATATATAAAAACACATGTTTCTTGACTGAAATTCAGTTTTTGTGATGTTCACTTTTGGGTGAATTTTTTTTTACTCTGCTTTTTTTAAATGGCCAAAAATTATGATACATTTCACACAAGATTTAGGAGTTTTATTTTTGTATAAAAATTTACTACCCAAGCTGAACATACAAAATAATGCAATAGATGATAAAAATATGTATTGAAGATTGGAATTCAAAAATGCTAATAATTATATATATGATTTGAATAATTATTTTGTTAATTAAGACCAATAATGCTCCGAAATAATTCGAAATCAACATGTTTATAGATGTCAATGCTAGACTTTAATGAGAGGTTTATAAATAAATAAAAAGCAAGAAATTTTAAACTTCACGACTTTTTTAAATATTAAGAAAACTATAAATACATAATACGGTTTACGTTTAAGTTTTCAGTTATGCTTCCGTTCTACTTCTCCCGAATTGAAAGAAAAAATTCCCGTTTCGTAGTTTATTTTAAATCTTCGTTTTTAAAGTGACTAGACGAGGAGATAAAAATAAACTGGAACGTTATTTACGTTAAAACAGTTGTTCTTTTTGAAAAATGGTGTTCTAAAATCGTGCAATAAAATAATACTCAGCATATTTTTATAAATTTTTTTTTGCCAACTATGAGAATTGAGAAGGTTGACTTCAGCAATAATTTTTCTCCCTTTTTTTTCAGAAATAAAATATCTTTATTTTTGTTTTTGCTATTTATATGAACGTAAAGTTACTTTTTTACTAAACAAGTACTTAACAACTAATGTTAATATGATTTACTTATGTTAAATATTTATTAAGCAAGTAATATTAAATTTCAATTAAATATGTTTTGAGTATATTTTTAAAAATGCAATATTTTAGAAAAAAGTGTTTAGTCTTTTTAAAAATAAATTTAATAATCTTTGATTAATTAATTTAGTTTTATAACTCAAGAACATACGGTCTCTTCTTCGTTTTTATTCGCAAAATATCAATAAAAAATAAAACAAAAATAAAGTGTTATTCATGTAATTTAAATTTATATTTTTGAAAAACCTTTATTCAAAGCTGCAGCAGTTTTTCAACAAAAACAATTGGAAATTATTTAATAATTTTAATGATTTTCATTAATATGAAAATCTCATAAAATGTCACACTTGCTAGAAAGTATAATTACTTTTTTAAAATCCGCTTAATGTATTATTTTTTTAAATCTCATATTGAAGACTAGGTTATTCTATTCAGGATTCAATCTGTACAATTTAAAAATAATGCTTTGGCATTCTAATGCTTTTCAATACACTTAATCTCTTTAAGAATCTCAAACTGCAACTTTCAATATCTTCCAGGCAAAAACCCATCAAGGAACACCTTTCAAAAAATTTGTACAAAAAGTTCCCAAAATATTAATGAAAACCATTTATTCTGTCAAATTTACTTTTTAGTCATACATTTTTTACTAAATATTCTGTAATAAGAACTATCATTTTGAAAACCAGAATTTTTGGTAAACCGTTACCATGAGCACGGAAAAATTACCAAATGAATAATTTAAATACCGTACATTTTGGTCTTGTTAATCAGAATTATAGGAACTTTTTTTACCAGAAATACGGTTACCATACAGTACGATAATTTTACTAGATTTTTTAATCACCGTGCTAAAAATTAATTTAAATAAAAATATTTTATTTTCCGCTAAATTTAAATTTGTGTAAAAATCGTTTTCATCCATTACCATAAGCGTAAAATAAAATTTCTATAATTTATTGCAATATTATTTAAAAAAACATTAAATTTTGAAATAAACGAACTATAGTTATATTATTTATATCACAGAGAATGTTTAATAGCAAACTCTTTGCAAAAAAAGCATAGAAATAAGAGTTGATCAAATTTATCTGTTTTCAATATTAATATTGAAACATTTCCTGTTGAAATTTTACTCGTATTTTAATCATAACTGTTTATTTTTAAGTAAATAACTGTGAACTAAAATATTACTTTGATAAATATCTTTTAAATTTAAAAAAGAAGAAGAACATTTTATATTCGCGTCTAGAAACGGCAAAAAAAATATGTTTTTCTTTAAAATACTTTTTCAAAACTAGCACTTTACTTTGTATTCGGCCTTAAAAGATTTGCTTTTTACGAAGAAGAGAATTTTAGAAACGAAATCTGAAAACGATTATTATAAGTATTAAAAAAAAGAGCTTAAGGTCTTTAGAGTTTTTTCATCCCTATCAGAGACGGGTATCTTTTCTATTTTGGTCTTTTTTATCAAACAACATACATACAACATATTTTTTCTATGAAAGAAAATATTTTCTACACAATTACAATTTACCAGAAAAATATAGTTTTATTTTTATTTTTCATTTGTTACGTAAGTATAAATTATTAAAAAAAACTATTTAGAAAACTATTCAGGACAAGCATTATATTATTGTCTGCTTAAAACCCTGCAATTTGAAAGCCTCACTGAAGTCTGATTAAATTGCATTATTACTTTCAGATTAAATAAAATTTATTTTTATTCTATTTTTAATACTTAATTCATGTAAAAATTTTGTATAAAATACGTGTAAATTTCTTTCATTTTTTAACTTTTGTATTTGAATCGGAATTCATGTGTCGTATTAGTTTTGATAAAAATCACGTTATGAAACTATTGCTTTGAATATTGAAAAATTTTTATATGTTACTTGAATTACTAGCTTTAACAGTGTGATATAAGGGTGTTTTGGTATATTAAAAACTGTACGTAGGGTAACTATTGAATATTAAAATTATTGGTATAAAAGCATACTTAAATTTGAATTTCAGGTTTTGCATATATTTAACTGCTAAAACTTACCATTTAAAATTAAATCAGTCAACTAAGGGAAATATATCTTCTTTTTTTTTCTTTTTTTTAAAAAAAAAAAAAAAGAGTTTTGATGGAAACAAGGATGACATTTTTTCAATAACTTTTTTTCATTGAATAATATTTTTACTTAAATTATAGAATGGAAAAAAAGTAGCAGCATAAAAATTTAGAGTGACAAAGAAAGTACAGTGAGTGATACTTACTAGTGTTTATTATTATGGTTTATTAGTTTATCTAATATATATGATTGAACTTTCTTTAAAACTTTGATGGCAACAATTTTGTTTTTACTAAACTTTTGTCTAACATATATCATTTTTTTATTTTATCTTATGACTGGCGTGGAACAGCAGACGGAATTCTGAGTTTAGGACTACCATTGTTCAACTCAATAACCTTGTAATTTTGAACCCAATTGAGAAGACAAGGGAACTTTTGGATCAAGCATTGGGAGGAATTTGCCCTCGTTGAAAATGGCCCGGATTTGCTTTACATGGAGAGGAAAACCTCCCGCGGTTAGCCAGACGGCAAGGGGACTCTAACCCATGATCCGCCTCCCACTGAGGAAATTTTACGTCAGAACAGCGGTGTGCAGTCGGTACAAGCCAGGCGAGGAATTCGTATCGACCAGCCATCTCTAGGATTCGAACCTGGAACACTTCATAGGGAAGCGAGCTCTTTATCTCCTGAGCCATCACGGCTCAACATACACTATTTTTTTTATTTATTTAATTACCGACGTTGAACAGCTAACCCAATGTTCACGAGCACCAATGTTCAACTCTGTAGGCTTGTAATTTTGAACTCAATCCAGAGAACAAAGGAACATCTGGATCAAGTATTGGGAGAAATTTGCCTTCGTGGAGGACTTTTTGATGAAATCAACCCGCATTTGCGTTACATGGAGAGGAAAACCACGAAAATCTCCCACAGTTAACCTGACGGTTAGGAAACCCTAACTCATGCATGTGTAAATGCACCGCTGCAGTGATAAAATATGCGCTATGCGTCAGACTAAATTTTCGTTTTCTGATAACCTGGCAAATGTAAATTGGTTGTTAAAAGGCATAATCTCCGAAGTTATACTGTTTAAATCAGTTAAAACTAAAATTATTTGTGGTTGAGAAGATGATGTACAGAGATATATCTATATAGTTGGAGTTTTCATCGTTAAAATTAATGCTTAATGCTTAAACTCTATATTTAACTCTATGATTATTAAACATTAAATTGCTTAATATTTAGCTTAAAATAAAACATTAGTAACTATATTTTATTTTTCATAAAAATATTATGAAAGAAAAAATAAGGAAACTTAATTTTATCAACGTTTTTATCATAAATAAATTTCATCGATAGTATGTTGCTTCTTCATCCTGTTTTTTTCTTTCAGATTTCAACTTTAGAGTTCATAAATTTAACATTTTTTTTTTAAAAAATTATCATTGAATGAGAGGAATGAGATGCCACGAATTTAATAAAATGTACACGGGGAAAATAATTCCGGTAAAATTAACATATTGTATTATCATATGATATTGATATTTCTAGTAAAGAAACATTCTGGTAATAAAAACCAAAATATACTGTATTTAAACTATTCATTTAATGATTATTCCCTTAATATGATAATTCCTTACATGATAATCCCTTAATATGATAATCCCTTAATATGATAATTCCCTTAATATGATAATGATGATCCCTTACCCGTATGATATTGGATTATTGCAAATACTGGTTATCAAAATTATAGTTTTAATTACCACTCCTTCAGTAAAAGTTTCACGACTGAAAAGAAAATGTAGCCGAAAAACAGGTTTTTATGTCATGCTCTAAGGTATTATGATAAAATTACCAAGTTTTACCACATTTGTAAAATTTTATCACATATTATAAAACTATATTTTATTGTTAATTTTACCAAAATCATTACCGAAGCATTTCGGTAAAAATATCGAGCATTTTGGTCTTCTCATAAATCCCGAAACACGGTAAATTTTACCATATTTTAGTAATTTTAATTCCGCTTTTCTCTCGGTGTAATATTGTTAGAACAAATTCTAAAAATATGTACATGTGCTTTTTTATATTTTTTTTAAAAAAATGCTGCAATCAAAAGCGTTATATGGCTCAGCGTTACATATTTTATTTTCTTGTACGCTGTCACATTATATTGACATGAAATAATAACAAGCTGACAGATAAGTAGATAGTACAGTCTGATAGCAGGTAATTTTAAGTTCAATTTGGAATATTGCATTTAAATCTCTTTATTTTTATTGTTCTCTAGGTGTTTATGGGTAGTCCATCGGATGGGGAACTTCAACGAGGGGACACCATTCTTCAAGTCCAAGGCAGAGACACTGCGGACTTGACTCACATGGAAGCCCACGACATCATTAAAGCTGCTGGCGTTCGATTGCAGCTCCTCATTAGAAGGTCGGACATGTCTTTTTGTGATCTTGATCAATTGTATTTCATAAGAATAGCGCTCTTATTCCGTAAACTTGTAGAATTGGATACCTGCAAAGTGATGTCATCGTAGGTAAATCGTGGCATTTGTCGATTCAGGCCCCAATCAGGTTCAATACACACGCATGATGTCGTATACAATTAATAGGCTTCCCTTTTTTTCGAGTTGCAAGTACGCGATTAAAGAAAATATAAAAGAAATCTGAGCAAAACAGTTAATTTTTAGAAAGGAACTTTCATGCTCTCTTTTATACCTCCATACGCAGCTTAGCACTCAATTCATTAAAAAGCCTCGACTTAACTTTGAACCATAATACTTATTTTTTATTACTGCAACCTGAATAATGTTGTAAACTGAAATACGTTTACGTTCTAGTATAATCATAGAATTGTGTAAGCAAGTTTAAGAAGCATAATATTCCAATCCAATCCTAGGTTCGTCCAGCCATCATATTAATTTTAAACTAGTTCATAACTATTATGGATCAAAATTGCCAACATTGTAACATATTTTACCAACTGTTCATAAATTCAGATCTAAAAATTTAAAAAGAAAAATGCACAATTGTTACAAGTATAACCATAGAATTGTGTAAGTAAGCTTAAGAAGCGTAATATTAAGCATAATATTAAGAAGCGTTCGTCCTACCGTCATGTTAATTTTAAACTGGTTCATAACTATTATGGATCAAAATTGCCATCATTGTAACATATTTGACCATTCGTCCATAAATTCAGATCTCAAAATTTAAAAAGAAAAATACATAATTGTACCACAATTGAGCGTGCTCTATGAGGTCTTGTTATTTCGCATTTACTAATCAACATTTGTGCAGTTTCTTCTTTTACTAAGTTAATTATTACTTGAAATATGTAATTAGTGAAATAAAAATTAACAGAAATTAATGATGAATTCATCATTAGAAATATATAAATTACGCTCACGAAGATTATTTCGATGAATAAAAAATACAAGCTGGAAATTACCAGGATGTTAATTCTCGCAGATGAAAGACTTCTCACAGTATGATTAGTAATAGTTAGTTGTTAATTGATTAGTGTGTTTCAAGGAACCTTATATCATGAAGATTGTAACAAAATAGGTAAAGATCCTATCAGTATATAATGCTAGAAATCTCGGAAGAAATGGTTAAATAACAATTTTTTTTATTGTTATTTTACCATATTCAGGCAAAATAATCGAATAACCATAAATAAGATGGTATTCAAACTATTAACTATGAGACAAACCGTTTCTTATCTACTTTCGCCCAATAAGGTTAAACAATCAGAATTTTATAGCACCAACTAGACCCACTTAATGAAGTCACTTAGTTTGTTGCAGTTGGGTACATATTTTAACCGAGAGAGTAAATCCGTCAATCTTATGATCGCTATAACAGAGTTCGAGTCACAAGGGTTCGTTGACACCACAATAGTTCCTCCACTTTCTTCAACACATGAAGAGTTTACACTGTCCTGCATTCCCCAATTTATGACTCTGAACTATTAGAACACGATACTCTCTTTCACGCATGTATGGCAGTTGCATAAAGCCTAGTATTTCCCATCTCTTACACTAGGTGAAACAGCCATATAAATAAATCAAACCCCGTTCCACAGTTCATTTGCTAAATCACAACTCAACCTACTCCAATGCCCATTACCAAACGAAAAGCCTTGCTCTTACGTCCAATTAAATTTCTTTTCTATGGTTTTAAAAACATACTAGCTGTAAATGGTTAAAAGAAATATATAGTAATCGAATCCATGTTTTTTTTAAAACTATACTAGTTCTAATCAGTTTTAAAACCGTAAAGGAAAAAACTGTTCTTTTCGCTAAACTTTACAGTTAATTGGATAGACGGGCTGCTTTCGACTATTTTACCTTAATTTTAGAATGAAAAGTCTTACAGCGTATCTAAAATAATTATTAAACTTTTTTGTTTCCAACTATATCACATTTTCATTCTCACATTAACCTTATTTACTTATGATAGAAATTAATAAGAGTTGTATTTTTTTGAAATAAATATATTTGTTACAGGTTACCTGGAGCACCACAAACACCGACGACACCGATAAGTCCTTTGCCCACAGTCGACGGAATGCATCCGTATGCGAAGCTTTTGCGAGAAACCGAATCGTCCCGAACGCTTCCGAAAGCAGCACCGATGTTTCAGCCGATGTCCCCACCGAGGTACACTCCACAGCCAGCAAGGACGACACCAACACCAGCTAAAACCTACTGCTTTTCTCCACTGCCAACTACTCCAATCCTAGATCCTACTCCTATAGGAGGATTTTTCCCAACTCCTAAGAGTCAAGCGGATGCTGAGTTTTTAGATTATAAAATAGAAAAATATAAAGAAAAAGATGCCATAGTTAATCAAGTAAGCTGCACAATTTAACATAACAAAACTAACTGTAAAAAAATTACATATGTTACGAAGGGATAGTTTGAGAAAAACAAAAACATTCTTTGTAAATATCACACTTATTTTGCAATAAGACAGACTAATCGGAAAATTCTCATCTTACTGACATTTTAAGGCTTTTTACAATCGGCTCACATGCAGATATGCTAACTAGGAAATTGCAATCAGATTGAATTTGCTTAAGCTTATTGCAATAAACCCTGAAGATATTTACAGCACAAAATGAAGATATTTACAATAAGGCTTTTTTACAATAAGCCTATAATTTAGGAAAGAGCGATCTAATTTTTAATTAGCCTAAATTTATTTGGACTCGGTTTCATAAGCCTTAAAAGTGGTGGACTAACTAGAAGACTTTTCCAACTACTCTGACTCAATGCAAAAGGACGACTAATGTTTGAAAAGAGTTGAATTATTAGAAAAGTTTAAGCTGCCTGATGTTTTTAAGTTTCTTTTTCTATATTCAACTCACATAAATTTAGGCTAATTCAGAAATTGCAAAGAATAACGTAGCAATTCGATTGAGTTTTCTTAGGCTAATTGCACTAAACCTTTGAAGAAGATATTTGCATGAGCCTATAATTGAGTAAAGAATGATCTAATTTATAATTGACCTAAAAGTATCTGGGACCGTTTTGATAACCTTTAAAAGTGGCGGACTAACTAAAAATGCTGAAGACTTTTCCACCTGCTCTAACAGATTTCCTCAAGACGATTACTGTTTACTAAGAGCTGAATTATTCATTTAGTTATGTAATTATCGAATTAAATAATTACTCATTCCAATCAACAAGTAGCTGCTAGTTTATTGCTCATTTAATCAATCTATCTAAATAATTGTCTAATGTAATTAGCATTTGGAGTGAACAAAGAGAGTGATCACTATGAATCTGATGTAACACATACAAATTTTTACTTAATTTTAAAAAGTGCAGTTTTAAATGGAAAAATATAAAATGGGAGCGTAATCTATTGAATAGTTTCTGAGTAATCAAATTTTGAAAAACTCATTTATTAAATTCATTCATTTCTCCAGAGCTATTCGACCGATATAGTTGAAATGTTGTATTTAATAACTAAAGATTTCAGAACAAAGATTAGATTTCATTCGATTAGATTAGAATAAGACTTCGTTCTTATATTCTCAAAAGCCATTTTTGAACATTAAGTCACCTTTAAGTTCTATCTCTCGTTTTTTTTAAATAACTGTTTTCTTACAAATTTTCATGATTTTTTAACTGAACGAAATTTCTTAAAAATGCATAACTGCTTATTTACTCATGCGTTATTGATGTGCATTATGAGAATCCTCTAAGAAAGAGAAACTTTTTCCTTAATTTGATGAAATAAATCAATAATCGGTTTCAATAAAACGAAAATTATTTCTTAAATATTTTCTTGGTTTTGAAAAGCATCCAAATAATTATCAACAGTAAAAATAAAATCTGATAGTCTAATCTCAGGATTCTTATTTAGTCAGCAAATAAATAAAGATACTATGCTCAAACGTCGAACAAAAAATGAAAATGGCGAAAGTTAATAAAGGTTCCACTGCAGAAATCGGAGAGAAAGTTTCTCTCTTTGTTCACAAAAAAAATTCCTTTTTTAGCCCTTTGCAATGAAGAAAGATTGCGAATACTTATGTTATGTAGAAATGTTCCCGAGAATCGAATACGAACTACCGCGATTTCAGGAATTGTTCTATTTCAAACAGATTTATTCTGAGAATTTTCAATTAGCGCTTGCAGATTTTTTCGAAGTCAGTCTTCCTGTCATCCCCTGAAAAAGAGAAGGCAGTTGTTTCCTCAATTTGATGAAATATCCGCACGAAAAAACAACAAAAAATGGTTTTCAAACGAAGAAAATTATTTAAATATTTTCTTGCTTTTAAAAAGGATCCACGAAGTCGTCAAAGGTAAAAATAAACTCTGATGATCTAATCTTTGTTTTCTTTCTCAGTAAAACAAATAAATTCAGATGCTGGGCTCAAACGTCGATGGCTGAGGGGAGTGTAGAAATGTTCCCGAGAATTGAATCCAAACTACCGAGCTTTCAAGAATTCTTCTATTTCAAATAGATTTTTCTTATGAATTTAAAATTAGCAGGGGAGAGTGGGGTCAATTGCAACATTTTTTACTTAACTATTTTTAACTAACAAAAAATCCAATATATTATTAGTATTAATTGACAGACGAGTAAAGTAGACTATCCTCTACTAGAAAAAAAAATAAATACCTGATTTTAAATGTTATTATATTAGTTATTAACAATTTTTGACAGTCGTGCACTTGTTACAATTGTCCCCACTTACGGGGTCAATTGTAACAGTTCATAAATTCAACTAAAACATAGTTAATTATACATATTATCATAGTTGTGATATATTTTTTTATTGATCAAAATAGTAGTGATATTTTAGGAGTAAAAATAATAATGAGCAGAGACCTAAAGGGTTAAACTTTTAACTTTAAGGGGTTAAAAATTTTAATTTATGCTGTGAAAGGTGACAAATAAAATAATGCACATGCAACATAATATAAATGATATAGGAAACTATTGGTGGTTCTTAAAGAGTTAAGTAATGGTTTGTAAACATAAGATTATTTATTTTCAGCTGTTACAATCGTCCCTTTACTTATTGTTACAATCGTCCCCAAGACGCCATTTCAGCTTCATTTGTTAAAAACAATGCTAGTTAATTAACAAAACTAATCTTTTTTTTTTTAAATGTTAATTAAGGTGTCCACTTACATATTCGGTTAATAATTTTTATTTGTTTAAACAAAATTACTTTGTTACAATATAATATTCTAATACCAAAAAAAGTACTTACGTAGCGTGAAAATATCTTTTGTGATGTAACTCTTTCAAAAGTACATAAAAATGGTTGCCAGCAGGGGTGTACATGTAGATTTATTAAATACACCTTGTGCGCCACCTAGGAACCAAATCTAGAACACGACACTCGAAATTTTTGCTCTATTACAATCGTACCCTGTTACAATTGACCCCACTCTCCCCTACTTGCAAATTTTTCTTTGTCAGTTTTCAAGTCTTTTGTCAGTTTTCAAGTCTTTGTCAGTTTTCATTTAAACAAACCGAAAGACCAACGAATTTCATTTACAAGTCAAACAGAAATTGCGAAATCATTCAAGTCATCTCCTTAATTTCACGGTTTGAAACAAGTTATCCCAAATCAGTTGAAGTGATGGATAGCTGACAACATGCCAACTTCATTTAAGCTGATAAGATGAAGTCTGAGAACTACAGTGAGAAGTTGTTAAATGCCAACGTATTTTACATTTTCGCCCAACAAGATATAATGTTGACAAATATAATTTCCCATGAATAGCTTCTTTCAAGACAGGAGAAAATAGCTGCCATAAAAAGAAATGCATAAATAGATACCTATGGGTCCAATTATCAAATAGTGCTTTTAGAATATTCTCTTTAGTTTCAGCTTTTAACCCTTTGACGCACATGGGAGACCGATGTCCTTTTTACATGTTTTTTCTGACATTCTAATTACATGCAAAAATATTTTTTGATACTTTTAATTATAAAAACAATTTAATAGCTATTAAAAATATCTATTAGAGTATCGGAATTTTATTTGTACTAAAATATAAAATACAAAAAAAGTTGCTTGAAAAAAATTTTTTTTTATTCATATTCAAAAATGTATCAATAATTCATTTTGTAAATTAAAGAAAGTTCAATGTTGAATAACTGTTTTTCTTAGATCTAAAAAACTGCATATTTGAAAAATTATTGTTTTTAAGTGAGTCGTATTCGAAAGAATTTGCTTTTAACGCAGAAAAAGACACCGGTATTTCCGGCTGTATTTCTTAATAAATATGACATTAAATATGAAATGAAAAAAATAAATTGTCGTATTTTTGACTTATTTAGACCTAAATTAATATAAAATAAAGAGAAAAAGTTTAAAAATATGTTTAAAAAAATTCTGCGTTAAAGAGGTAAATACATGGGTCAATATTTGATACAGTTTTGTTTCTTAAGAAATAATATCGTAAGATTATTTTTCTGGTTGCAAAATTTCACAAAGCAATTTTCTATGTAAAATTGTAATTGCTTTTATCCTTGTTAGTCAGAATTTTTGATTACAACAAAAAAAAAATCGTAAGAAATGTGAGAAAACTTTCGGACAGTTTTATAATAGTTAAAAACTAATAATTATTTTATTCAACAATTAATAATAATTGAAAAATATTAGATTTAAGTAATAAGTAATTGGAATTTTTTATCGCGTTTATGATTTTACTTTAGCTAAATATTTCTTTAAACTCCTTTAAGCTAAATGTTTTCATTAAAAAAAGCTTTTTTTTTGCCATTATCTGAAACTCGGCTTTAGGTAGGGTACTCATTAACTTGAAATCATAGCTTCGAGTCAGAAGTTAGGGCAATCACTTCAGTGTTAGATTTTCTTAACATTTATTTGATTATTTGAAATTATTCGTTATAGAAAACAAAATTGTTTTGCACCTTATTGTGTAGGTTTTCTTTTTTACTAAAAAAAACTCATCTAAAAATAATATTTTAATGGAACATTTATTATTATTTATTCTTTAATAAAACAATAATCGAAAATATTGGATTTTTATTACGTAAAATTATTTTTCATCACGTTAAGCTACATAATATCAAATTTCAAATTCTAATATAAGTTGATTTTAATAGATATTAAAATATTCGAACCATTCGTAACGTAAAGTATTCGAAAACTATTTACCATTTCACTTATATTTTCAAACTGAATAAAAAATCTCAAGAAACTGAAACGATAAGATATATCTTTTGATTAAAATCTCTATACGCTTAAAAAATATGCATGTTTGAAAGAACAGTCAACATGCTTCAAACGATCAAAAATAATACCGGAAATCGTAAAAGTGTTGCATATTGTTATATTGTTGGATTCTGCACATTGTAAATTTAATTTCAACTAAGCCAAAATTATTTACACCCCAGTCACAACAGCTCATCTTGATACCTTGGAATCTTGTTTTATTCATATGAATGCTGATTCCCTTGCTAACGACATTAGCTCCTTACAAACTCTCGATAGCGAGTGGAAATGCATTTTACCCAGCATTTGCCATTTCGGTCACTTTTTTTTTCTTTTGTTCTGTTTAACATTTTTTCTCTCTCGGATTCTGTGGTTTTTCTAGTTTTGTTTCGCATTTTCTTTTTTCTTTTTTCACTGGAAACTTTAAGTTTTAAATTTCTAATCACTTTTGTTTGTTCTCGTACACGCCTGGCAAGTCTTGAAAAGGGGTGCCTATTTTCGAGCTTTTGGAACGTGTAAACTGTTACTTCAAGTTCGTACATTTTTGAAGCAAATGTAATTTTTAAACAAGTATTTTTCAAACTATGTCACAAAAATTGCGTACTTCATTCTAAAAGAAATAAGATAGTCCTAAAATATTTCAAGCATTCAGTTAATTAGTAAAAATATTCATTAAATAACTTTCTGATGAACAAATGTGAACCTCACTTTACAACTGGGAGCAAAAGCTTTATCTGCACAATTTTTTTTTCAAAAATATGGGGAAACTATAAGGATAAAAAAAAGAAATATAAATAAAGATTCAAATTTTTTATCATTTTTAGTGCGCATTTTTTGTTTGACTAGTCTTAGTTTATCATTCTTCATATGATTGCGGATATCCATAAGAACTTGGTGAGAATCTGCTTAAAAAATACTTAATGGAGATTAACCTATATACTTATAGCTACTAATAAAAAAAAAATTGCCGCCACTGTTTGTATTGATGGCTAAGCATGAAGTTACATATTATCAATGTTATTATGTTAGCAGTAACAGTAAATTTATTAACTACCATCCCTGTGGATATGTTCCAGAACAATTTGATTTAACTAAATAAATTAAATATGCAAATTGTTCCTTAATAACCACCATTTAGATGTATCTCAAGAATCCTTATCTAAAATCAAGTAAAAAAAAATACATACATCAGGGATCGAAATTTTTACCAAAGCGCTTTAGTAATGTTGGCAAAATTAACAATAAAATATAACTTTATAATGCGTGATAAAATTTGGTAAATGTGATGAAGTTTGATAATTTTATCATAATACATGGCATAAGAACTATTTATTCGATAAAATTTACTTTTACACCAAGTTGACACTCATCTTACCAATCATGAATTATTTTTGCTTCCAAAACAACAATTTTGCATACAGTAAATATCGTTAGAAGATTTTCTTGCAATCGAATATGAAAAGTCGAGTGAGTTGGTTGTTGTTTTGCATGCTGTCACAGCAAAAAGAGTTCGTCGTTAAAAAATTGATGCATGATTTTAGTTGTGTAATAAAGATAATTATATTTTTATTTTCAAATGTCTGTGTTAAATAACTTCATAATATTTAGTTTCCAATCGCTTCTAGTTTGCTAAGAATAATCTGAATTCGTATTAAGATACTCTATGTAGTATGCGTATGTTGAATTTGAAAACAAATTTTGCTTTAACAATTTGTGTGTACGCATCCTAAACAAACATTTCTTTCCAGTAAGTGTTTCTTTCTCATAGCAGTATCTTGTCATTGTATCGTAAAAAAAAACTTTATTAAGTCTTTTGTGCATCATATCTAATTGTTCTAGTAATTTTTAGTGTTATTGGACACCGAAATTGGGGACAACTACTTTACACCAGAAGTAATTAAAAGTAACATTCCTGTTGCTTCACACACATTTTTGGGGGTAAAATTGTTGCCATCATTTTCAGCGTTAAGAAATACTAAAATTTTTTTTCAGCGTAATTGAACACCTGTAAGTGACGTCACCCTGGGTAAATTTTAGCATTTGTTGATTCAGAAGCCAATGAAATTTGACACACAAGTGTGACGTCGCTTGCAGGTATCCAATTAAGTCTGATTTTAATCACATGATAAGACATAATCACTTCACTTCTTCTCGAGTTGCAAGCACCCGATTACCCCATAGATTATAAACTGGAAATATTCATTGTTGTTTTATTACTTATAAGCATCGATTTCAAAAAAGAAAAAAAAGTTATAAATACATTTTTAAAGAATAATCCGTTGTGCTCTCTTCCTTTTATGCTTAGAATATTTGCCAAATTATCCACCATCACACATATGTAATAATTTTCTCATAGTTTTCTTTCCTGTTAGAATGTGGAAATTAAATAGTCCGCTTGGCGTCAGTATTTTTGTTTGAATTCTTTTATATTTTTGAAAGCAGAGAAGAGGAATGGCGTTATTTTTGGCTGCCTCGGAGTCAAAATCTTCTCTGGAGTGTTAAAGAATNAAAAATTTATCAATAATTCATTTTGTAAATTAAAGAAAGTTCAATGTTGAATAACTGTTTTTCTTAGATCTAAAAAACTGCATATTTGAAAAATTATTGTTTTTAAGTGAGTCGTATTCGAAAGAATTTGCTTTTAACGCAGAAAAAGACACCGGTATTTCCGGCTGTATTTCTTAATAAATATGACATTAAATATGAAATGAAAAAAATAAATTGTCGTATTTTTGACTTATTTAGACCTAAATTAATATAAAATAAAGAGAAAAAGTTTAAAAATATGTTTAAAAAAATTCTGCGTTAAAGAGGTAAATACATGGGTCAATATTTGATACAGTTTTGTTTCTTAAGAAATAATATCGTAAGATTATTTTTCTGGTTGCAAAATTTCACAAAGCAATTTTCTATGTAAAATTGTAATTGCTTTTATCCTTGTTAGTCAGAATTTTTGATTACAACAAAAAAAAAATCGTAAGAAATGTGAGAAAACTTTCGGACAGTTTTATAATAGTTAAAAACTAATAATTATTTTATTCAACAATTAATAATAATTGAAAAATATTAGATTTAAGTAATAAGTAATTGGAATTTTTTATCGCGTTTATGATTTTACTTTAGCTAAATATTTCTTTAAACTCCTTTAAGCTAAATGTTTTCATTAAAAAAAGCTTTTTTTTTGCCATTATCTGAAACTCGGCTTTAGGTAGGGTACTCATTAACTTGAAATCATAGCTTCGAGTCAGAAGTTAGGGCAATCACTTCAGTGTTAGATTTTCTTAACATTTATTTGATTATTTGAAATTATTCGTTATAGAAAACAAAATTGTTTTGCACCTTATTGTGTAGGTTTTCTTTTTTACTAAAAAAAACTCATCTAAAAATAATATTTTAATGGAACATTTATTATTATTTATTCTTTAATAAAACAATAATCGAAAATATTGGATTTTTATTACGTAAAATTATTTTTCATCACGTTAAGCTACATAATATCAAATTTCAAATTCTAATATAAGTTGATTTTAATAGATATTAAAATATTCGAACCATTCGTAACGTAAAGTATTCGAAAACTATTTACCATTTCACTTATATTTTCAAACTGAATAAAAAATCTCAAGAAACTGAAACGATAAGATATATCTTTTGATTAAAATCTCTATACGCTTAAAAAATATGCATGTTTGAAAGAACAGTCAACATGCTTCAAACGATCAAAAATAATACCGGAAATCGTAAAAGTGTTGCATATTGTTATATTGTTGGATTCTGCACATTGTAAATTTAATTTCAACTAAGCCAAAATTATTTACACCCCAGTCACAACAGCTCATCTTGATACCTTGGAATCTTGTTTTATTCATATGAATGCTGATTCCCTTGCTAACGACATTAGCTCCTTACAAACTCTCGATAGCGAGTGGAAATGCATTTTACCCAGCATTTGCCATTTCGGTCACTTTTTTTTTCTTTTGTTCTGTTTAACATTTTTTCTCTCTCGGATTCTGTGGTTTTTCTAGTTTTGTTTCGCATTTTCTTTTTTCTTTTTTCACTGGAAACTTTAAGTTTTAAATTTCTAATCACTTTTGTTTGTTCTCGTACACGCCTGGCAAGTCTTGAAAAGGGGTGCCTATTTTCGAGCTTTTGGAACGTGTAAACTGTTACTTCAAGTTCGTACATTTTTGAAGCAAATGTAATTTTTAAACAAGTATTTTTCAAACTATGTCACAAAAATTGCGTACTTCATTCTAAAAGAAATAAGATAGTCCTAAAATATTTCAAGCATTCAGTTAATTAGTAAAAATATTCATTAAATAACTTTCTGATGAACAAATGTGAACCTCACTTTACAACTGGGAGCAAAAGCTTTATCTGCACAATTTTTTTTTCAAAAATATGGGGAAACTATAAGGATAAAAAAAAGAAATATAAATAAAGATTCAAATTTTTTATCATTTTTCGTGCACATTTTTCGCGTTCGACCTTTCTTAGTTTATCTTTCTTCGTATGATAGCGGGTACCCATAAGAATTTATTGTGAGAATCTGTTGAAAAAAATATTTCATAAAGATTGCCCTGTATACTTATAGCCACTGCTAAAAAAATTAGCCGCCACTGTTTGTATTGATGGTAAAGCATGAAGTTGTATGCCAGCAATGTTATTATATTAGCAATAATAGTAAACGTCTATAAATTTATTTAGATCCCTGTGGATAGGTTCCAAAATAATATAATTTAACCAAATAAATTGAATATGCAAGTTGTTCCACAATAGCCACCGTTTATATGTATTTTAAAAATCTTTATCTGAACTCAAGTAAAAAAAAAATACATACATCAGAGATCGAAAATTTTGATGTTTTTATTTATGTTCTCTACAAATTTGATTCGATAGATTCTGATATCATTATTGCTTTTTCGTCTCTTAAATATGAATTTGCGATTTCTAATGTGATTACGTTATTACTTTTCGACTTTATTCTAAAGACTTATTCTATATTAAAGGCAGATTTTACAAAACACTTTGTATTTTTACACTGTGAAAAGAAGTATGTTTAAAACTACAAAAATAGGTAAAATTTAAATTTTTTCTGGCTGTATTGGAACACAAAAAATCTTGATAATTTTTACATAAGCACTTCGGTAATGATTTTGGTAAAACTAACAGTAAAATATAACGTATTAAATTATTTAATAATATTTAATTTCCAGTAGCTTCTGTTTTTTAAGCCTAATTTGAAATCATATTAACATGCTCTCTGTAGAATGCGTATGTGGATTTTGAAAATAAATTTTATTTTAACAATTTGTGTGTATGCATCTTAAGCAAAGATTTCTTTCTCTTGAGTGTTTCGTTATCGTAGCTGCAATTTGTCATTGTATCGCAAAAAATAACTTTGCTCACACTTTTGTGCATTATATCTTAATCATATATTAAATTTTAGTATTACTGGACATCGAAAATGGGGACAACTACTTTACATCTAAGTTAATTAAAATTAACATTCCTGCTGTTTCCCACACATTTTTAGGCGTAAAATTGTTGTCATTATTTTTGGTGTTACGAAGCACTAAATTTTTTTACAGCGCAATTAAATACCCGTAATTAACGTCATCGTGGGTAAATTGCAGCATTTGTTGATTCAGAAGCCAATCAAATTCGACACCAGGGCTAAAGAGATTGGAAGGGCTAGTTCACTCCGCTCTTAGAGCTGAAGCTACGATTTCCCTCCTCATGACGTCACTGTGTCCACAGATCTCGGAGATCGCGAGCAAAGATATGATAACTTCGCATCTTTCTCTTTGTAAAAATAACTTAGACTTTTTCTGGTTATTAACCTTCAATACGTAATTAACACATTATTTCTGTTCATAAACATAGTTCAAAAAAAAAACTTTCTTGGTTATTATATTAAAAAAAATACCATTTTAAACTTATAAAAATGTTTTGCTAGTTGGTGAAAATGACACGATAAATACTGACACGATAGTTCAGTTTTAACTTTAACTATTAAGAAAAATGAAGGCATATATCGACACTTTTTTTATCTACATACTCATTTATAACGATAAGTTAAGTTAAATTTAGAATCCCTGATTTCAAAATATGTCGTTAATAGCAATTTGTTCATACTTAATCATTAGGAAACATCAACCTTAAACGCTAATTACTGAAACAAAATAATAATTTAGATTCATGATGAAATTAGAAATTTTACAATTGTTTATAGACATTTAAATTTATGATGATATAATTTATAGATATTTAAATTGAAGAGAATATAATTTTTAAAAAAAATCATAAATATTTAGAATAACTACATTAAAAAATATGTTATGAAATTAGGAGAATTTCAACTATATACTATATATTTTATTTATACTTTTTACTTACATTTTAATTTTCTTTGACTTTATCTATTTTTTAATTCTTTTCACCTGCCTTTCTTTATGAAGTAACGAGGCGGTTTCTATTTAGATAATGAATTTTTATAAAAGTTCTTTACGACAGAATAAACGTATTGCTGTTTTATATTAACTGTGTCATTTCGGAATCCATTCTTTACATAGTTGTTCATTTACTTTAGGGAACACGCGAAAAATTATACTTTTTCCTTTTGTTTTTATATCAGAATTTTTGCAAGTTGCAATCGCGCAAACTGGCATTTCGATAATAGTTTTAAATTCTTGTAAATTCACTGCAAAAACTGAGGAAAGTCATTATAGAAAATAACAAATGTCTTAGAATATCTCGCAAAAAGAAATGATCCAATATTAGTTAGAGCTAGTAAGGCCAAACGCTCCGTTCTTGAAGTAAAAGTGCGAGCTTTGCGCCAAAGTGACGTCACTAGAGTGACGTCGGAGGATCGGCGCGGCGAGAGATACTTCAAAGGAGTGAACCAGCCCTTCTATTCTCTTTAGCCCTGATTCGACACACACGTGTCAATGTATAGGGAAAAAAAGACTTTGCTAACTCTTTTGTGCATCATATCTTAATGATATTTCAAATTTTACAGTTACTGGATACCGAAAATGGAGACAACTACTTTACATCAAAAGTAATTAAAATTAACATTCCTGTTGTTTCCCCATACAATTTTTGACTTAAAATTGTTGCCATCATTTTTGGTGTTAAGAGACATTAAAATTTCTGGCAGTGCAATTGAATATCTCCAATTGACGTCATCGTGGGTAAATTGTAGCATTTGTCGATTCAGAAGCCAATCAAATTCGACACACACGCGTTAATGTATCGGGAAAAAACTTTGCTAACTCTTTTGTGCATCATATCTTAATGATATTATAAATTTTAGCGTTACTGTGGACACCGAAAATGGAGATAACTACTTTACATCAAAAGTAATTTATATTAACATCCCTGTTGCTTCTCCATACAATTTTTAACTTAAAATTGTTGCCATCATTTTTGGTGTTAAGAGACATTAAAATTTCCGGCAGTGCAATTGAATATCTCCAGTTGACGTCATCGTGGGTAAATTGTAGGATTTGTCGATTCAGAAACCAATCAAATTCAACACGCACGTGTGACGTCGCTGACAGGTATCCAATTAAGTCTGATTTTATTCACATGGTAAGACATAATAACTTCACTTCTTCGCGCGTTGCAAGCATCCAGTTACCCCATAGATTACAAACTGGAAATATTCATTGTTGTAGTATTACTTATAAGTATCTATTTCAAAAAAGAAAGTTATAAATACATTCTTAAAGAATGATCCGTTATGCTCATTACCTTTTATACTTAAAATAATTATCCACCATCACGCATATGCAATAATTTTCTCATAGTTCTCTTTCCTGTTAGAAGGTGGAAATTAAATGGTCCGTTTGGCGTCAGTATTTTTGTTTGAATTATTTATTTTAGATTCTTGAAAGCAGAGAGGAGGAATGGCGTTATTTTTGGCTGCCTTCGAGTCAAAATCTTCTCTGGAGTGTTAAAGAATTTATGGATATTTTTATTATGTCTTGAAAATGACTGTTGAAGACTTGGCACTCAGTTCATAGAATCAAAATTCCACACTTGTTTGAAGGACAGACGAAATGAATATATGTGAATTTCTGGAGAGAAAAAGTTATAACAATAATAATAATAATAATGATTATAATAATAGTAATAATAATAATAAAACTAATAGTCGTAATAATAGTAATAATAATAATAAAACTAATAGTCATAATAATAGTAATAATAATAATAAAACTAATAGTCATAATAATAGCAAAAGAAAATAATGGTCATAAAAACAATAATAAAAAAAATTCCATTGTATATATCGTTTCAAAAAATTATAATGAAATAAAGGATGAAAAAAAGAATTTACTACTAACTAATTCTGTTTTTTAATATTTACATAAAGTAATATTGTTTTTTAAATTTTTTTTTATTCTGATTCTTCATGCTCTGATTTTTCAGATCATTATTTTTATGTGTACACAAATACTTATTGGTCTAATTATGTACACAAATAATAATCAAAAAGCATGTAACTTTTTTCTATTAAATAATAATAATAAAACCAATAGTCATAATAAAAACAATGAAATTAATAATCATAATAATAACAATGAAATTAGTAGTCATAATAATAATAATAATAAAAAATCCATTATAACTATTCCTTCCACAACAAATAAAATGTATATATCGTTTTAAAAAATTATATTGAAATAAAGGATGAAAAAAAGAATTTCCGATTAACTAATTCTGTTTTCTTATATTTACATGAAGTAATATTGTTATATAATTTGTTTTTACTCTGAATTTTCATGTTCCGATTTTTCAGATTATTATTCTTATTTGTACACAAATAATTATTGGTATAATTATGTACACAAGTAATAATCAAAAAGCATGTAACTTTTTTCTATTAAATAAAATGCATTTTGTTTTAAAAAATTATATTGAAATTAAGAATGAAAAAAGGATTTTTGATTTACTAATTAATTTGCTTATTTAATATGAATATATAATTTTATATGTATAAAAATTAACATGCATCAAAATTCAGGTCTTATAATTAAACAATTTTTCATCATAAATTAATTAAAATCACTATTTCTCTTACTGTTTTAAAGATTACAAAAAGAGATTGTTCTAATAATTTAGGGTAATATTATAATTTTAAATATAACTGTTCTGAAATACACACTTTTAATATTAAAGGGAAAAATGTTTGCATATTTATATGATATTTAAAATGCACTATTAGTTTTAACTTCATTATCAAAATTTTATTCCAAATTTGGAATGGTAGAATTAAAATTAAGTTAATATCAGAAATTGATAAATAAGCTCTTCACATTTGCAATTGCTATTTTATCAATGAAATGTTATTAATTATTGATATAATTTTAATATAATGTTTTATGATGATTATTGAACTTTTGTTTGAAATTTATAAAGCTGGAATTCAAACAACTCAAACTTGTTACTGTCTTTAGTGTTCCTAGAGTTTAGTATATATATGAAAGTATGATATGAAACCAATTGAATTACGCATCAAAGTTAATCTCAGGTTAAAGTTCTAGTCACCAGCAAATTTTTTCATTTTAATACTTGCAAGGCACGTTATCGCTTATAAATAATGGGTATTCGTTTATGCCTCGATTCAGAAGCCAATCAAGATCGACATATATACACGTGACGTGGCTTATAGGTATTCAATTAAATCTGGTACGAAAATTGATTCAGCGTGATAATAAACCAACCTAATTGATGTGGGATTAACCCATCAAGCACAACCGCATGATTGGGCACAACTATGTGATTTAAATCACATGATTAGGCCTTATCACGTATTCTTTTTCTCAAGTTGCAAGTATCTAATTAGTTTAAGTTTTAAAATAAATATTTGGATTTTTTCTCGTTGAAGTTGCTATTATTTATGATTTGATAAATCACGTAGTTTTATTCTTTTTCCAGGGCTATAGAACATTACCCTTAATAGCACCTGGGCCTAAAACAAGGCATGATATACCAATGGGTTCATATTTAAGGCACGTGCATGACCCAAATTGGAAAGGAAGGTCTACTATTCAACCTACTACCGTAAGTAAAACAATTTAAAGCAAATAAATCCTTTAAATTAATGCTAAAAAAGAGAATGTTGATTTCAAATGATTTCGTCCTTAAATTTAGTTTTACAAACCAATTAAAATTTAAAATTATGAACGTAATTAATATGTCTTAAAAATTCATAGGTTATGTGATAAATATTCAACTGAGAAGCAACGTCCAATATGTTGGACGACATTTGATATGGTTTTGTCACTGAAAAAATAATATTTTTAGATTTTTTTTTGTTTTTGCATGCATTTTAAGGGTTAAAGAAACAATTGGATTTACCCTCTTCTGATCGAAGTTTTTGATTACAATTAAAAATTAGTAGAAAGGCAGGAAATTTAATTCAAGTTGAATTTCGGATAATTTTATGACATATAAATATCTTATTATTCGAGCCTAGTGGATCTTGTTTCTTGACCAAAATGCAAGACAATACACAATAAAAAAATATCCCACACTATGCAAAAAATGCTGTAAATGCTGTATGTATAAAAAATAACTGAGGGAAGTTAATTAAATTTAATTAGTTGAATTTCTTTTTAAAATGAAAAATTTCATCACATTTTTAAATTTAATTTCTTCTGAACAAAAATAAAAATGATTGCAATTATTTAAAACTAGGTCTATCTCAAGAACTATTAAACATTTTTTCTCTTACATCTAGTGGATTAGTTTTAATAATTGATGGAGTGTATTGAAAAAAATAAAGTAGATTTTTTTGTAGTACACACAAATGTCTTATTATTTGAGTCCAGAGGACTTTGTTTCATGACCAAAATGCGAAGAAATACGCTAGAAAATTACGTTACGCATGAAAAAAAATGCTGCATATTTAAAATTATAATTTCTTTTGTAATAAAAAATAACTGAGAAAATTTAATTAAATTGAATTAATTGAATTTCGCTTTGAAAATTTTATTGCATTAGTGAATACAATTTTTTTTAAAGCAAAAATCGAGTATTTTTGCCATTATTTGAAGCTAGTGGATTTCAGGTGGCTATTAAGCATTTTCTCTTGCATCTAGTTGATTGGTTTCCAAAAATCATTAGAGTTTTTTTAAAAAGAAAAATATAATATTTCATTGTTTAATGAATTATGGATTATGATGAATTTTGTGAGATTTTGAATTTACTGGATAGATTAGTTAGTATCTTATCTCTTTTTTTTTCAGCCAAAATTCGGGCTTCTTCCTACACCAACGTATTCTTCCATAGGCCATTACAGTAGACGACCACAAGCACCAACTCCTCACCCAGGAGCTCTTAATTTCGAACGCAATCTTAACGAATCTGCTCAGCTTGTCCACCACCAATATAATTCTCCAATGTTCCTCTATTCTCAGAAAAATATCGATGAAACGATCAAAGATCAGACTGGCGTAGCACCTGCGTGAGTTTTTCCTATTTGTAGTTTCAAACAATACCAATTATTATATTCACCGAAGAGCCATTACATTATGAACACCCTGCTAATAACATGTAGGAACACCTTTAGCCCTCAAAACTGCTAGCACCCGCCGTGGCATTGATTCCACAAGGTGCTGATAGGTAGTCTGAGGTATCTGGTACCAAGCGCTCAACAACTGGTCCTGCGATTCCCTCACATTACGTGGCAGCACGAATTTGGTTTTCCAAGTGGGACCACAAATCCTCTATTGGATTAAGGTCAGGTGAATTTGGGGACCAAGACATGACTTGAAAGTCACTGGAATGTTCCTCGACGATTCGACCCTTATGACATGGTGCATTATCCTGTTGGTAAACACCATCCCCCGCAGGAAGAACTGTAGCCATGAATGGGTGAACCTGGTCTGCAACTATGCTCAAGTAGTAGCTTACAGACGTGAGGGATTGTTCTATGAGGATTATGGGATTATGTGCCTCATGAAAACATTGTTCCTGGGCGAGAAACCATGAGAACCTGGGCGAGCCCATTGTTATAGATGAAGGGTGGTCATAATGTAATGGCTCTTCGATGCATGTACGAAAATCCTCTGGAAAATGCAGCAAAAAAATCACGTTTTGCAATGTAAAAGAATAAAAAGTAAAAGCATTATTAGAGGCTAAAATCGTTCTTCTAAATCCTGGATTGGAGCCGGTTTACCTGACGGAGGTTGATTCTTCAATCCAATCGTATTTTAAGGTTGAAAAACTAGTTGGAGAAATTACAAATCGAATTTCGCACATCAAAATTTTTTCTTCATTGATTAATTAGCATGTCTTAGGCGACGCACTGAAACTACGAATATTGTGACTAAGTATGAAAAATCCAAATCATTAAACTAAGTTGCTTAAATTGTAACTTTTTTCACAATGCATATCAGTAACTATTTGTAAAATTTACAGACTGATTAATACTTTTATAAACCAGGATGCTAAAATATATTTTTCCTTAATTGATATGCTTTTTTTCTAATCTTCTTTTTTTTTTCTATATATACGAATATCGTGACAAAGTATGAAAAATCCCGATCATTCGCAAAGAGCTATTTTGAGTATAACTGTTTTTAACTATGCATTTCACTAACTGTTTTTGAAAATTGCAAACGAATTAATATTTTCACAGACCAGGATGTTCAAATACAATTTTCCTTCACTTATATGTCAATAATTTCTACTGGTCTTTTGTGTTACTATATCTTTTTTAATAAATAAAAATAATCTTAAATTGTCTAAAAATCTATATGTATAGAACAGCTTTTAAAATATTTCTTTAAATTCTTATATGAACATCGGAATTCTGCAGTGCTCGGTGAATTATTGTTGAATAGAGTACACAGCGAGAAGAAATATCCATAACCGAGGTGAAATTTTAACTGTACCGTTAAACAAGCATTTCATCGAAAAAGAATTTCCCGCAGTGGACTAATCGTGAAGACGTGATTCCAAGTAGACAATGGAATCAAGCATCACCGTCAGCGGTCAGTGAGCATGTGGGTGGCAACTTTCATTTGTCAGCGAATGGTCCAAGGGCACGTGATATTGGTCCTCGTTAAATTGTTCTTCCGCAAAGTGATCGATTTTGCACGCAAGTTTTCTGACCACTAAAGCGGAAGAGCCATACCCTCTAAAGAGGATCATAATTGTATTTATTCGGATCATTTTCAAAGATGTTTCTCAAATCATGTCTAATAGCCCATTGCGTAACTTTAGTCAGACGTAAAGAAAGTACTACTATTATAAAAATAAAATGTTAAGTTCCAATTTTTTTTCAATTTTTTTTTTTAGATATAAGTTTTAATGAATACCAATCTAAGTCCGTATCGCAATAATCCTGCATAACATGAAAAATGTCCTTTAGATGAAAATATGTGTTTCTTGTATATATTTGAAAATAAATATTCCGTAAGTATTTTTTTTTCTTCCAAATTAACGACTTAGCGTATTTCAAGAGTGCGGAATAACAACTTACAGGTAAGGGAAAAGTACTCTCCTAGACCATCGCCAATTTGGTCACAATTTTTGTTGGTTAGCGTCATTTCTGGCGACAAAAGTTTTATTTACCTTATTAAACATTCGAGACTTCAAAAGCATTAAGTAGCGAAATATTTGTGATAATCACAAGAAACTTGGTGAATTTTTTTCCACAAAAACTTTTTTTTGTATGGATAAAGCATTTTTTGTTTATGGTAAATAACATAACTTCATTAAAAAAAACAGGAAAAAAATGCCGAAATTTCATTCACAGGAAATTAAATTAAATGATTATAATGAAAGCAAAACTATCATACTTGCTGTTTATTTTTAAAGACGTTTTATTTTAATAAAATTAGCATTGATATTTTGTTGTATTTCTGAATTTAGAAAACCGCCACGACTAGCTGTAAACAATGCAATCCCAGCTAACCAGTCCGGGCCTTTATCTCCTGGAACACCCGGAACTCTGGCTCCCGCTAGACCTGGAACCAAATTAGCCAACATTGTGGACATAACGTTATCACCAACGTTCCAGATGATTCATGAAGAAGAAAAAAGATCTGCTAGTCCTTTGCCAGAAGTGAGAACTCCTACCTTGCCTCGTCGAGGACCGGGCCCTCAGCCTACTGGCCCAAGGCCCTTTGAACAAGATAGGAATAATGCTTTTGGAAGTCCTAAGGAAATAATCCACCAATCTGGAAGCTTTAAGACGCTGATGTCTGCTATGTATGCGCATCCGCCTGCTGCAGTTGAAACGGCATGATTCTTTTTCCTCTTTTGAGATGTTTTTGTTGTTTTTATTCATACACATGTTGTGCCTTATGCTTCTTTGAAACTTGAATCAATAAATATGGCAGTGTATATTGAAGTTGTTGCTTATTTGTGGAGATGTCACGCTGTAATTCAATTATGTACTGGATGTATGTACGTAAAAATTATCCAAAGATATTTCCTAAATTTTACTTACAAAAAAAAGTAGTATAATTAAAAATATACAGTAGTAAGCTCAATTACCAACTATGATGTATATTTTTAGAATCTATGTAAACGAAAGTTTTAAAAAATATACAACACTAAAACTAAACTCAGCGGCGCGATAGCCCATAGAGGGCCAAGGACTACTGTGCCCAGCTCAGTTTTCTTGACCTTGGGCTCTGGGGTGCAGAAGCAGACGTATATACAACACTATAGGTTATAAATTATAGTTTAAGAGGAGAAAAAACGAAAATTCTGTTGCAATCTACCAACTCAATAGAACAGACTGTTGGATAAAAACATGAAAACCAGTTTGATTGCCAGATGAAACTTGCAGCTCTCCGGTGGGGCAGTCGGTTAAGGTATCGCTCACATCGCTGGTTGGAGAGCTGGGAGTAGTGGGCTCAATTCTGACCAACTAAATCCGCGTATACGCGGCAAGATGCACTTTAAATCTGAAAGTGGATGTGTAGAAGTCTAGAGAGAGGGGTAAAAGCTCAGGTCTTGTCCGCGTGACCTAACCATTGCCAAAATTACGTAGCATTCCTACCATGGCCGTTAAAAACCAAGAGCTCTAAAATGGGGCTAGGTGCTTAGCCATGGTTGGGTAATTTGATGAAACTTGAATGTGTTTCCAACAATAGCAGTTTAAATCTTTTGTTTTCATCCAGCGTTTTCAACAGATTTTGCTATTTTCAGTTACAGCCTTTACAACAGTAATCTATTAATGCTTATGATTTTATTTTAGCTTCCGTTTAGTTTGCTAATCCTTACGTATATATTTTTTTCTACTTCATTTTTGGTAATGTTTCTAAAAATACGTTTTAAGGAAATACGTATAAGTAAAACACCTCCCTTTCTCCAGTATCTTTGAAAAGAACATTAAAGAATTCATTAAAATATTCCAGAATAAAATTTATTTCAAACAATTATATTAATTTTAAATATGTAGAACTGTATGTAGTTAAATTTTATTACTCCTCTCATTCGACACATACAAGAAGAGAAAAGGCCTTCGCACGGTTTACCATAATCGAGAAATTTGATATTTTAGTAGTCCGGAAGTAGTGACAACTTTCTTAGTTTCCTCCACTGCGTAGTTTAGTAATTCAAAAGTTGTGATCTTTCTTAACTATTCCCACGACGCAGTTATGTTCGTTATGAGTAAAGCTAACATAATGATGAAGAATTTGCAAATTAATATATATGTATTTGCAGAGATATTTTTGAAACTGGTATCATATTAAAAAAATCCGCTATATTTTTCTTTACAAAAATGTTAAGTAATCTTCATGAAATATTAATTCTTTTTTACTTAGTCCAAAATAAGGAATCACTTACAGATATAGCGCTAACACAAATGCACATTTGCACATTTTTTATAATTTTTTGAATCGGGAAACTCACTTGGTAACAGGTCTTATATTAAAATATGGAAACAAAATTTTCTATAAATTTTCATAAATTTTCTTATGCAAGTTTATTTAGTCAAAAGTACACAAAATACGGTACCGTCATGTGGGGCTGCTTTGTGCAGTGAGGGCTACTTTGTGCAAATTCGAATTTGGCACTTTTCAAGAGTTGCTATTCAGTATTATGTTTTTTTTTCAAGTTAAAAATGTGTGGAATTTGAAGATAGAAGTCTCCTCTATTACTACAAACTTTTTTTCGAATTTTAAAACAATCTCAGAGTGTGTTTTGCTTATCCAATGTCAACAACTTTCCGAGAACACTGGACGTCGAAAAGTGTGCGTGGAGACTTTAGCTGTGAAATCCTAAGACGTTGATAAAACAATTGTCGTAAGTGCAAAATAAAATCAGTTCCCCCACATGGTTATAATAAGTTAATACATATAATAAGTTAAAACATACCTTGCACAAAGTAGCCCCACATGGGGGCTACTTTGTGCAAGGTATGTTTTGACTTATTATTTGTAAATATTACATACAAATAATGCCAATATTGATCAAATTCACTCGTCTGAGTCCAGTTATGAATATAATATCGATAAGTTTTACTAAAGTTTGAATTAACATAGTTTTTTTTTTTTTACATGTCAAAGTTCAAAAATTGCGAAATCCTGCACAAAGTAGCCCCACATGACGGTACACATATAATGCTAGTATAGATATTTTGCGAATTCTTGTGACGAAGGATAAATTGGGAACTGATTTTATATTTACGTTTGGGAGTCCTATTTTCTCAGCGTATTCAAATTTGTCTAGGTAATAAATTATTTGTAAAAAAAAAAAAAAAAAAAAAAAAAAAAAAAAAAAAAAAAAAAAAAANTCTGTCGAGTCTCAAAGTCCTCCATGTTCCCACAACAAATCAATACCTCTGGGGGTACTGATCCAGGAGTTTCCTTGTCTTCTGGATTGGTTCAAAATTACAAGGCTACGGAGTTGAACATTAGTAGTCGTAAACTCATGAAATTGGGTCGGCTGTTCAACGACGGTTATAAAATAAAATAAAATACACGTTAAGGCCAGTATTTATATAACGCTTGCATATAAAAAATTTTCCATTTTTTCCCCACCGTGAAATGCATAGTTAACGGGTTTTATATTAAACTGTGGGCATTTTGTTTTTCGAAAATATCTAGATGTAACAAAGAATAGCTATAGAAAATTTTTAAAAAAATTCTTTTTTTTGTCACACGTTTTTTTTTTTTTTCCCCTCTCTGAAATTCGCATTTGTTGCATTAAAGGGCGAAAGTATCGCAATTTTATTCCCTTTTTTCTTGTTTCAAGCAATGACTACTCATCTTTTGTCGTAGAATACTTCATTTATCTCCCTCAAAATCCTTTTTTATAAGGTGATATCATTAAAATAATAAGAGGAGAAAAAGAAGAGAGGGTGAAAGAGAAAAAAATGAAAGATTAAAAGTCACCAAAAAAATTTTTTCAAGCACAGTTGATTAGTCTTGAAATTCAAGCAGATGTTCATTTTTTTTGTATTAGCATATAAATTTTTTTTACAATAGTGTTAATATTTATGAGCCGTGATGACTCAAGGGATAGAGCGTTCGCCTTTATTTATTTATTCATTTTGTTCACCGAAATAAATAAAAAGGTCTTAGCTCTAAAACTTCTTTTGCATTGGAAGCTTTGTTAAGTAGACATTAATCACATGATATTAAATAAATAAATAAAAGTATCTGTGGTCGTACGTAGAGTATTGGAATTCAATAATTTCTCTCAAAGCAAACATTTGTATTGTCTATATGTAAAAGTAGATGGCAGCACCATTAATTTTGGCGTAATTTTGTCATCTTTTTTTTTTTTTTTTTNATTGCTTAAAAATTTGAAATTTTTTTTTTTTTTTTTTTTTTAAATTTAATCATTTTTAAAAGTCTGTAGAATGATAAAAAATAAGTCGATTACTTTCCTTTCAAAACCAAAAAAAAGAAAGAAAAAAGAAAGAAAAGAGCTGCATTTTAAATTTGAAATTAATTGAGAATATACTATAAATAAAATTTCATTTTTTGAAACTAATTCAGTTGTAAGTTGGAAAAGTTTTGCGCTAACCATCACTTACATGAAATATTAAACAACTGTCAAAGACTATTTTAAATTAAATCAAGATTTTTTATTAAAAATTTACGTTTTGTTTTGTAACAGTTACCAACGGATCAATCTTGGGATGTTTAAACTTTTTAATATCGGTGCTAGAATGGCTTTTAATATTGGGCAATAAGAATTCCATATAAGGCCGATATTTGTTTAAAAGAGGCTAAATAATATCGTGTGAAATGGACATTTCTATATAGGGTTAGTGAAATTGTCAGTAAATCAGTTTATGAAAATTAATTGTGGTGCTAAAACTTACCTTCAGTATAAATTTTAAGCATTCGACTTTTTTCAATTTTTTTTTAACAAATGTAAAACTTCTGTGAGTTTAATTTTTTTATGACATTTTAACAAATGATTTATTTTATCATTAGGTGATTTTTCACTAACGTTGCAGGTGGTGCAAGCTGGGTGCAGTGGACAAACTAAAGAAGGAAAAAGAAGACTCGACCATTCAACATTTAAACACTTATATAAAATTTAAAACGAGCCAGCCTCCTCGTATTGTTGCTTTTCACAACTATTTTCTGTTATAAAATGTATATAACTGGCTTTTACGATTCACGAGTTCTTAAGATAGTTTTTACCTTGATTTATTTAAGGGAGGCTGCACACCATACAAGAACGAAAATTTTACAGTTTCGTAGAATTAATAGAACAATGTTATTGATTGCAATGAGTTAAATCTTGGTAATCAAGGATTTGTTAGTCTTGTATGCCAAGAGGAGTTAAACCATGGCCTACAGCAGCTGCTGTCGCCATCTAGTGATGATAACAAAAAGCAAACGTTCACCACTTATTTGAAGAATATTTACTGTATAACAGAGGCTCCCAATTTTTTTCGGGTGTGGAACTCTAAATGATAGACCTTATTTTGGCGGAACCCCGAGACTTCATGTATGAATTTCATAAGCGATTGCGAACATATTAAATAACAAATGAATATTAATTATTTTGTTAATTAATATAATATAGAATGAATATTATAGAATGAAATATTTTCATTATATAGTTTTATTAAGATTAGTCTTAAAATTGGTTTTTATGTCTGGCAGTTGAGTTCCCAGGTCTAGAGTGGCTAATTCTTAATTGATTTTAGTGCAAGCAAAAATTGAAAATGGATGACTTAAAATAAAACTTCCATTAAAAGAAAAAAAGGACTAAAATAAAGGTAAAGAATGTTTATTCAGAGAAACATACTTTTTCATTGCTGTGTTAGGTTAGTTTTATTTGATGCGATGTACAAATGCAATTTTTCACAAATGTCATATCCTTTTCATTATTCATTTATTATATTTAATGGTCAGAAAACTACATTTTCTTTGTAGTTAACTACAGCTTCTTTTTTTTAAATGTATCGACTACAAACTACTTTCGAAATGTAGTCACTACTTCGCTACTTTTAGAAGGCAAACTTAACTGGAGAACTTAATTTCCACCAATATTCAAAATGATTTTGAATTAAAAAAATGGCTAGATTAAATATGAGGAGATCTTAAGAAGTTTTAATTCATGTTTATATGAAATAGTTTTTTTATTCTAATGCACTTTTTACGAATTTACTCTTTCAACTTTCAAACTCTGTGCTTTTCTCGGCAGGGATTTATAAAATGCGAGGAGATTATCAAATATTTGTGATTAAAGTGATCAGTTCTTTTTTATATCATCCAAGAAATAAAGTACAGTGCGAAAAAACAAAAAAATGGACCACCCTGAATAACTTTTGATCTAATAATCGGATCTTCACGTTCTAGGAATCATTATTGAGGGGGGTGACCGCAAATATGCTAATTAATTAATGCCAACAATATTTTAAGTTAAGGACACAAAAGGAGTCAGACACAAAAACATACTTTATAGTTCCTGTGAAATCTAATTTTAAAAAAGCCAGATATTTAAAATTCGATTTCTCAGAAACAACTCGACCGATTTCGCATCGACTTTTCCGAACATCAGACATAGATTTTATTAGCGCTTTCACACAGAAGCATTCTTATCGCGTATGTTGAGGGGCCCGCGAAAGATTTTCAGATTAGAAAATGCTTTTGCACTTGAAATTCGTTTCTTTATTTAACTAACGTTAAAAGTGGTTGCCAGGAATGGCTACAAACTACAGTTTTTTAGTATCGCAATACTCACTACACTTCTTCTTTTAAAAAATAGCGCACTACACTACAAACTACGGAAATAAATAGCGACTACAGTAGTTTCGCTACTTGTAGCTCACTACTTTCGACCGCTGATTAGATTCTTATTAGAAAAATAAATTGTTTTAAATTTTCTTCTGTCACAAGTATTTTAATTAAATATAATTTCAAAAATAAATAAATAAATAACGGAAAAATTATGGATTATAAATTGATAAATAAATGAATAATGAATAAATAATGAATTATAAATCGATACAAATTTGTTTTGAAAATCATAATTGGTTAAAAGAAAAAATCGTAAATCTCGGAACCCCTGTGACCCTTCTATGGAATCCTGGAAACTGAAATGAAACCTTTCCCGAAACACCATTTGGAAATCGCTGTTCTTCCCAAATGTTGGGAATTTTCCCAAATGTTTGGGTGCTAGGATTTCTTAAAGAATTCGTACAGCTGAAAGAAGAAAATTGCTTTAAATATCGAGTACACATTAAAATTTATTGTTTTGCTTTGTATTTGAAAACTAATAAATTTATACTGCATACACTAAATATTAACAAAACAAGATTCCAGGAAATCAAGATGAGCTGATGTGACTGCAGTGGAAATAATTTTTGAAATTGAATCTATCTCCAAGATTCCAACAACTTGCAACAATTGCATTCTTGATAATAAACTTATCTGACGTGTTCCTTAGATCTAAATTTCTTCAACTAAAAATTCAACTCTTTAAATAATTGATAAAGTAATTCATTTGATAATTAGCAAGTTTGCAGTGTTCTTTGCAGTTGTTTCCCAGGCATATGTCGAATCCTACATGGATTCTGGAGAAATACTGTATGCTAATATGCATGAACATTCTATGGTAAGTTTTCAGTCCCTTGATGCTCTTTATCATCCGTTTTGATTTGTATGTCAAATTTTAGAACGCAAACCACTAGTATAAAAATACTCAATACTAGTGCTTACTGACAGTGATACTAGTGCTAGTATAAATATCTCACATAGTTAGAAATGTTTCGGAAAAAAATGGTCAAATAACAAATTATTTGATTCGTATTTGACCACATTTAAACAAATCAGTCAAATAATTATAAATAAGACGATATTCAAACTACTAACTGTGAGAAAAACAGTTCACCTAATAAGATTAAACAACCAGAGATAGGTACATACTATAGCAGAGAGTGCTAATCTGTCAGAACAGGAATTTGAGTCCCAGCCCTGACCCCTCAATTTTTCCTCCTGTATTCTCTCAATAGATGAAGTATTTCTAGAATCCTGCACTCCCAAGTTTGTGACCCTGGACTATTAGAATATGATACTCTCATTCACCTATAGATGGCATCACCATAAAATTTCTAAACACAAAAAAAATCCTGTATATTAAATCTCTTACGATAGGGGAAAAAACTGACAAACTAATTAAAGAAACTTTCCTCTGTCCATTTGATAAAACACAACTCAACCACAATCTAGCTCCAATGCCCATTACCTTGCGAAAAGTCTAGCTCTAATGTCCAGTAAAATTTCCTTTTTACGGTTTTGGAACCATGCTAGTCGTAAATGGTTAAAAGCTGCATATTTTTGTATTCAAAGTTTTTAAAACCGTGCTTGTTGTAAATGGTATCAAAACCGTAGCGGTAAAAATGTTCTTTACCGTAAACTTTACGGTTAATTGTCTGTCGGTTATTTTACCGTAGTATTAGAATAAAAATTCTAACAGTGTAACTTAAATTTAAAGAAGGTAATTTATGTTAGCAAGCCTGCCTAAATTGAACTTTTTGATTGTTAAAAAAATCACCTTTACGTATATTTTTAATTTGAAAACTGAAAAAAAATCTACAATGAAAGAGGCAAACAAATAAATTTCCAACTTCCTATAAAAAATAAAAAAAAGGAAATTTTGTTAACGCTATTTTCCTTCAAAATATATCAAACTATATAATATTTATAAATTTTATCTTTATTTTTCATTTTACTTTTAATCTATAATCAGCGTAATAGAAAATAAATTAATATTTTTCGATCCATATCAATTTCGAACAAACATTTGTCGGCAAACTGTCAGAAGTAATTACGTAACGCTGAATGAAATAAAAACCATAACGGATGAGTCATCAAGATTGAAATTGATATACAAATACAAACAGCTGTTACGTCGTCTGAAAATTTTGAGTTGATAGGTTACTTCACAACCGATCGCCCGCCATATGCATTCGCAAAAGAGTTACGCCTCATATTATGTAGTCATATCATGCCTCAATGTCCATATTTATTCCATGTCTCAATGATTTTTCCGGATACCCTAAACAAAAATATTCAGACACGAAATAATAAAAAAATGATATGCGCCAACGGCAACATTTCGATCACTTTCTGCGCCACCGAACTTCAATTTTTATTGTTTTATTAGGATGTGGAGTTAAACCGATGGAGAAAAAGGTAAACTTTGCAGCTGCAGAAGTTGATTGGTGGTTTTTTTTCATCATGAGTTAGTATGTTAGTTACACGTTTCCATGGAAACACACCTGCTTCAATATCTAGCATTTATGAATGGTTCCTTTAAAATAACTATAAATGTAGTTTTAAACGTTCGTAAAATGTAATTTTAAATACTCGTAGTATGTTTCTTTATTCCCCTTCTTACCAATGGTCTTTTTCAATCAATTAATCGGTGTTTTTAGAGTTTGCTGGTTTCTAAAAGATTATAATAAATTCTTTTATAAAAGTAGTTCGAACTAAATATATAATTGCTATTAACGAAATAAATCTCTAACAACCTGCTGTTTCTAAATTCATAGACGTGCCCTTGGAGCAGACCTGTTGCATAGCTAATTCTAGTACATATTTCTCAAATTTATTTATATTTTTTTTATACTTATTTATACGTGCAAAACACATAAAGTACAAAACATATTTGCAAAACACGCGAATTTCAGATTATATACGTATCGCTAACAGAGTAAACATGCTACGAATATTTCAAATTTTTTTATTGCTATTGTGTACTTATTTGAAACTGGTTTTATATTAAAAAAGTGAGTTTCACTTTATTTGAAAAATCTATCGAAGTTGTTTTGTCTTAAATACGCTATGTTTAGTACAAAGATCGCCGATTTGCTTGAAAACACTATAGCTTGCCACAAGATATATTCACAAAAGGGTTTTTTTTTTAAAAATTGGTGAAAAAAACGAAAGAGAGAAAGAAAATTTGTTTAGTGGAAAACACGCTAAGTTCTGAAAGCGCATGTAGCTAAACATAAAGGTAGATATTTTGTAATTGTTTAATAATTTTTTAAATTCCAAAATAATTTGAAACTGGTTTTAAAATTAGAAATAAAAGACAATTTCTTGAAGGAAGAAACAGCTTTAAATAACCGAATAAAAATTATATTTTATAACTTTTATAGGTGGGAAATTCATTAAAACTGCTTTTATGATTAAAAATGTATCCCAATTTGTTTTGAAAAACCTATACATATCAAGAAATATCTGTTAAAAAATTTTAGAAAGATATCGGCTTGTCCCAAATACATTAAGTTCGTTCTCAAAAAGAGTTTATTACTAACATAAAGATGAACATTTTGGGAATTTTCTTATAACATTACGCGATGAGGAATTAAGTTGAAAATAGCTTCATATTAAAAAATAATCGTCAATTTCACTGAAAATATCCATACAAAATAAGAAATAGCAGTAGAAAATTAAAAAAAAAAGAACTTGCAGCACGTTAAGCTTGGAGTGTTGGTTTATCGCCAACGAAAGGATTGACACTGCTCATTTTTAATAATTTTATCATTGCAGCATTAATTTGAAACAAGTTTCAAATTAAAAAGTGCGAGTTAATTTATTTAAAAATACCTATATAAAGCGAGACATATCATTAGAAATTTTAAAAAAAGAATAAAGAACTTGCAACACGAAAGTTTGGAGAGTTGGTTTATCCCTAACATAAGGTTGACACTTAGCAAATTTTTAATTAAGTAATGGGGAATTCATTCGAAGTTGATGATTCATTTGAAGTTGAAGATCGCTATGATGCAACGGGTTAACAACTAATACGCTTAACAAATATATTGAAGTTGAACGCCTAAGAACGCCTTTAGTCCAAAACTGAAAAGTCCAGTTATTTAATGTATGTGAGTCAGAGAGCATAGTAAAGTCTTAAGACAATCCCTGATCTCATCGCGAGGAGTGAAGTGTTAGACCAACAGTCCAATTATGAGATTAAAAGAGAAAATCCTTTCTTAACTGCAAAATCTCTTGCATTAAATTAACAATAGGTAGAGATTGCATCATTTGTTTAATTTAACTTGAAAAAGTCATCAACCTATGACGTGAAGAACACTGACTAACTTAGAAAAAATCCCTATGCTGTTCTTTACCTGTATTTTTCGTTGTAAGGTCTAAAAATAATTTAAATTTTTATTTTTATTTAGGTCGGAGGTAACATGAAAATTATCTTTAAAAAATTATCAGTCGTCAGATTTATAGTTTGTTATTCACTTTTTCTATGTTTTTCATTTCAAAATTGTTAGGAAAAACTTAAAGTGCTTGTCAAATTCATCTTTGTAGTTTTTTTGTTCAATTTTATTATGCATTTTATTTTATTTTTTATTAAACAAACATTTTCTTTCTCCCTCTCTCTCTCTCTGAAATCAAAATTACAGTAAAATATATTCCAAAAAGTAAAATAATTCATCGAAAGTCAGAAGAATTTTTTTAATGAGCAGCTATTTATTTCATATAAATATTCAAAAAATAAAATATTTGTTAAAACTTAAAATGAACATTTATTTATATTATAATGTATTTTTCAATAAAAATTCAATATTATTACTTTCTGAAGTTATAAGACTATATCCTATATCCGAAGTTTTTATAGTAGGGGACAGTGGGGTCAATTGTAACATTTTTTACTTAACTATTTTTAACTAACAAAAAGTCCAATATATTATTAGTACTAATTGACAGACGAGTAAAGTAGACTATCCTATACTAGAAAAAAAATAAATACCTTATTTTAAATGTTATATTAGTTATTAACAATTTTTGACACTCGTGCACTTGTTACAAATGTCCCCACTTACGGGGTCAACTGTAACAGTTCATAAATTCAACTAAAACATAGTTAATTATACATATTATCATAGTTGTGATATATTTTTTTATTGATCAAAATAGTAGTGATATTTTAGGAGTAAAAATAATAATGAGCAGAGACCTAAAG
>NC_092213.1:47730519-47735537 GCF_043381705.1 Parasteatoda tepidariorum | reverse complement strand
AAGAATTTATAGATATATAGGATTGCTTAGAGGTCGAGATATTCGTCAAATAATTTCCTCTGACCTTCGTAAATAATCTTTAAAAATCTATGAGCCAGAAGAATTTATAGATATATAGGATTGCTTAGAGGTCGAGATATTCGTCAAATAATTTCCTCTGACCTTCGTAAATAATCTTTAAAAATCTATGAACCAAAAGAATTTATAGATATATAGGATTGCTTAGAGCTCGAGATATTCGTCAAATAATTTCTTCTGATCTAGTAAGAAATCTACGAACCAGAAGAATTTATAGATATTTAGGATCAATTAATTTAAAACATAATAATGTAATTTTGAATTTTGAGTTGTTACACGTATAGCAACAGTATCAGGGAAATAAGGGACATTTAACAGCTGGAAGAGGACTGAGAAAAATTAGGAAGAAATTATTGATTTTATTACTAGCTTATCAGTAAAAATATTAAGTTTTAATGATTTATCGATGCATCAATATTTAAACTGCAGAAAAAGAAAAAAAATTTAAAAAAAATTGCTTTGTCCATTTTTAGTGCCAATAAAAGTTTAGACTATACGATTTTTTTTGTTGCTCTGTGGAGTTTATTTAAAATTGGTATCGAATTAAAATATGGCGTCATATAAACCCACACTCACCATATATACCCAGAAATATTCATCGACAGTTTTTTAAATAATCTCATTTACTATGGCACCCCTATGCCGGATCATATCCATGAAAGTTGATAAATTTTGTAATTTTTATAATTTTTTGTATATTTGTAGTGTATAAATTTCTATTTATTTTTGTACTTTGTATACTTTTGTTAAAAAAAAAATATTGGTGGTCTGAAAATAGGCGTGCATGCGAACAAACGTTTATAGAAAAATATTTAGAGAATTTTAAAACAAAAAAATCTTATTTAGTCTATCTTAATTAGTTATTCCTATTTAGTTAATTTTAAACTGCTCATTCAAATAATTAATAATGATTAGAAGAGTTATATGTTGCTCTTTTTCATAATTTCTTGCATTTAAAATTCGTTTCAAATTAAAGTTTGGGATTTCAATTTTCGAAACTTCTCAATTTTCTTGTATAAATGCATCTTTAAGATTGATTAAAAAGAAATCTATTAAGCTTAAATGCTATTTTGAATTTGAAATAAATTAGCCATTCATTCTGAAATGATTAAAATAAGGGAATGATGCTAAAATGAGCTTTAGGAAGCTTTTCCAGGGCATTAACCACTTAAAAGACAGGGTTTATAACTTCTGCAATTTATATTTGTGCTTTTCTTATCTTTATAATGCGAAATTAGTCTATAACTTGAAATTTCATTTATCTAGAAGATCTTTGAAATGAAAGTTTTAATAAGAATAAATTATAACTATACGTGTTTTTTTATGCTTGAATTATCTCAACCTTTCTTCTATTTCTTTTATGTAGCAAAATAAGTTTTTTCTTTTATTATTTTTCTTTTAACTTGTTCTATTTTTTAAAAAAAAATGAACTTTAAGGAAACAAATTAGAAGACGAATATAATAAACAAAGTAGGGCTTGAATTCAAGATTTTGGTTAATTTTATGCGTGATTCCTAATGTATTATTTGGTACTTCTTTTTAAAAATTTTCTAAAAAAATGAATAGTGAATGGCGTAGAAGGGTTATATAATAAGTATTGAAAGATTCTTATTTCACTTTTGAATGCTATGTTATATGATAGTTTAAATAACATTAATTTCAAATTTATTCATTTCACTTTCCAACAATTAGTTCTGATTTCTTAAAGAAAAAATAATCAAGGCATCTCATTCTTGAAATAAAATTGATAGCTACTAACAATTAAATATATATTGCTAGTGTATGAACAATGAGTCATTTTCATTGTTAAAAACAATCTAAGCTTTTGTAAAACCATTTTTGGCCATTCTAACTTGTGCCTTCAAGATTGAATGTGCTTCTTAGAGTTCTTGCTTTGCAGCAAATTGATTTTAGGAATTGTTTCCTGCGTATTGATAAAAAGTTCGAGAAAGCTCGGAAATATCACTGATAACATGCAGTGTGGCCGGTATTTATATAAATCTCCTGATTTTTCAGGTCAACATCACCACCACAAAAGGGATGCCATGAAGATTTTGAAAGAAAATCATTTTGTATGCGTGAGCAAACTTGGGTTTGGTTCCTTCGGCGAGGTGTACAAAATGATTGACTTATTTAGCCGAGAAGTTGCCGTGAAAATTGTTCCCCAAGAAGTCGCTAGGAAAAGCGAGATTGAAATTTGGCCAAAATTGTCTCATCCAAACATTATCCCCCTCCTCCTCAACTTCCATAGCCCGAATGTAGCTATTTTTGTGATGCCCATTCAGCGGAACACTTTGCTACATTCAGTCCTAGACAGGCATTTTTTTAATCAATCAGGTGCCCTAGGCTGCTTCAAATCATGGCTTCATGGCACTCTTTGTGGTCTGAATTATTTGCACTCAAACGAGACCGGTCACTTGGATCTAAAAGCAGATAATGTGTTAATTTCGTATGATAACAGAGCAGTTATCAGCGATTTCACTTTCCTTGCCTCAACATCGAAGGCAATACCAAGGTGAGCAATTAAATATTTGCTTATAGTTTGTTGCAATACATTGCTTAGAGTATTTTAAGTTCAGTTAATTAATTCAGTTTTTTTAATATTGGCATAGTTTTAAAGTATTATTAAGATTATTATTAGCTTATAATCTTGTTGGCATATTTACACTGAGAACAAACTAGTGCACAGCCTGTTCTACTTCGCTCGCAGATCACCGGATCATCAAAGCGGGAGTTCCATCCTTTTTGCAGAGAACCAAAATTGTGATGGCATGTCTTCGGATCATCCACAGAGTTGCTTCCAAAACCACCACCAATAGCCCATTGTGGAGCTCTAGCGCGACGTAAATGAATTACAACTACAGATTTTAATACATTATCTTATTGAATGAAATCGATATATTATGAATCACTAATTCTATAACAATCACGTTTTTCTCACTATTACATCGAAATGTAAACATAAAATACATTTATTATAATTTTCTTATTAAAATGTTCTTTGTAAATATATTTCAGTATACATGTTTTTAACACTAAAAAAAGCAAAATTTTTATCAGCAGAAGAAATGGCTTCCCCAGTTTTAACTCCGACAACCTGCGTGCGAAGTTACTTTACGGCAAAACAGGGTACCGATGCCATACCCTAGGTCACTTCGCAGGCTGATCAAAGAAGTCACCCACCTGCTCACCAAAAGCAGCCAGAGATGCTAGCTTCTAAACTGTGCCTTACCATCAGTCTACAGTGGGACTTGTGTATTTTTAAATCACTGCAATGTTAAATATTGAAATGGACTTCAAAATGGAATGAATGGAATGTTTTCCTTTACATAAATTTTAACTTTAACACAGAAAAAAATGATTAAAATGAATATTAAAATACAAAATGCACACTTCAAGCTTTACTTTTTAATTTCTCTTGTGCATTTATATTTTCATTTTTCTCGTCAAGGCTCCTTAAAACTGTAATGGTATGTTTGCCATCTTGAGGCTGAGTAAGATTTTGAATTCTTAAACTTTCTTCATTTCATTATGAACCAGGATGAGTTTTGACTCGGTTTGAGTGTGCTAAAAGAATTTTTTTTTTTGCAGATCTGAACTTGGATTGCCGTATATATACAGGCCTCCAGAGGCCTTCGAGAGTGAGGCAGTAGTTGAGGGCAAAGCGTTTGATTTATGGGCGTACGGAATGATGGTTCTGGAGCTTCTTACCAACCAAGCTTTTGGCAGAACATCATCCTACGTCGGAAGTTGGCAAAAGGATATTTATCCTAATCTTTTCAGCCTTCTTCAGGTAAATAGATTTTTATGCATTTTTATAAATTTTTACTTAACTTTAATTCAACCTAAACTGACTCAAAGCATATTAGATTTCGATCAAAACTAAATTATAAAAAATTCAAATTAATCTTATAAAAATTATGTTTTGCATAAAAAAAATCATTTTTAAGTTTTTTTTTAAAAAAAAGCTAACAATTAAACTAAATTTTATGATATGATTAATGTATTTGTTGATAAATTAATAATTTCAAGATATATTTATCGAATTTTATGATTATCTTATTTCTTGTATTTATTTAGTATTCCTGTAAATACATCTTATCCAATATACACTCCATTTAACGACTTAAATAGAGTGTTTTTGTGAAATAGATGATTTAGAGCAGGGTTTCTTAACCTGTGGTTCATGGACCCCTTAGGGGTCCATGGGTCATAATTTAGGGGTCCGTTAACTTTTCCTAATTTTTAAAACGTTTGGATCAATAATATTTAAATAACGTTGACTTTTTTTTCTAAACGGTGAAAATACATATTTGAAACTAGGTGATCGAGATACCCTAAATTCAGTGCGGACAGCACACAGCCCTCTATCCCTGTCATATTTTTAACAACCTCCACTAACCGGCATTCAGTTTGCAACATCAGGGGCAACCCCCTGATGACGTCCGCTGTGCTAGTTTTATCAACCCCTATCAAGCTACTAGCATTTGACACCTTGTCCAGGTTACTAGATCTAGAAGTTTTTACTAAGAAGAAAGCCCAGTTTTTGAAATCTGGAACATTAACCAAACTTGCATTTGGTATTTCGTGAAAACCTCTAGTTGAGGCATTACTCAAAGTTGCATATCGTATTGTCAAAAGCAAGAAACCGCTTAGTATTGGAGAGACGTTAATTAAGCTTTGTGCGCTGGATATGATTGAATTAGTTTGTGGACTGGAACAAAGAAAAAAACTTGAGGATATTCCATTATCAAATGATGTGATACATTCAAGAATAGTTGAAATTTCTTTAATATCTTGAAACAGATCATCGATAAATTGAAAGCATCGACATTTCCCTTTAGTATGCTACTGAATGAAACTACAGACATCTCGAACTGTAATTAACTTCTTGTTTTTGTTCGTTGCGTGTCTCACTGAGGAATTCTTATTTTGTGAGT
>NC_092213.1:47705047-47730265 GCF_043381705.1 Parasteatoda tepidariorum | reverse complement strand
AATAACTTAAAAAATGGAATCTGAACACCTGGAGGTACCTCAAGTTTCCTGTAAAAAATATTTTATTTTGGATGAGATAAATATAAAAGATGAGTTGGGGATTCGTAATCCTTTTCTTTGTGATATTGACTGTATCGATGATATAAACCTTGCTAAAGATGAGCTTATTGATCTTAGAACAAAGTTCTAGCTAAAAATGGATTTCGATTCAAAAACACTCGGAGAGTTCTGGTCTTTTGTGAGAGAAGCCTACTAATTGCTTGTAAAGCGAGCTATGGCAACTATAATTCCGTTAGCTACAGTGTATCTTAACGAAGCCGGATTTTCCACACTTGTGACAATAAAAACTTGTGATTGAATGTTGAACATGATATGCGCGTTGCTTTGTCGAAAACTATCCCTCAGTTCAATTTATTAATTAAGGAACAGTAGCAACAACCTTCACATTAAAAATTTTAATTTTAAAAATTTTGTGCTCTTAAAATAATAAAATTAAATGTTTTCTAATAATTGATGTTGTTTTCACAATTATTTTTTCCCAGGGAGGGGGAGGGGGTCCGTGACTCCTTAAAAAATTTTAAAAAGGGTCCATTGTGAAAAAAGGTTAAGAAACATTGATTTAGAGAAATAAATTATGATAATTCTTTCAAACGAATGCTCTGTGCGTATAAATAAAGAAGAAATGATTTCTGATTTAATATCTTAGTTTCCACGCAATCCTAATATTGTTCGAAATAATAACCTTAAATATTTTCGTATACGATATTTTAATGGGGTGCTAATGCATACGACACAATGTCCATCCTAATATTGATCTACGGTGCAGTGACAGCCCAGTGGTAAGTTCGTGATACCCTTCAGTCTTATGTGCTGCCCATTATAGCTAAGTTCCTAAGAGTTTCTTTTAATAAGACGCTGCTGAGTCATGGTAGCTCAGGGGATAGAGAACTCGCCTCCCAATGAGATGAATCGGGTGTGAATCACGGCGATGGTTTGTCGCTACGACTTCCGCATCCGGCTTGCAATGACCACGGTGATGACGTAAAATATCCTCACTGATAGACGGGTCATGGTTTAGAGATACCATGGATCTCATGGATGTTTTAGTGGTTTTCCTATATACCTACGCAAATGTGGGTTAGTTCCATCAAGAAATCATCCACGGTGGTTATAAAATAAAAACAATTCTCAGTCACACACAGAAAGGTTGTCACAGGAATGTCTCCTCTATATTTCTTTCCTTTCCTGGCTTGCTTGATCCCCAGATTTGTAGCCGAACGAGCATACCTGGGATCATTTGGCAAGTTGGACATCCTCCAAGTTTAGTCAGTTGAGCGGTGTCTTGACAGCAACTGTGGAACGAGATGCAGTAGGATATTATAAAGAACTTACATCTCTCAATGCCCCACCGCATCGCATCTTACATTCACTCTAGAGGTGGCTGGAAAAAAGGGTGATAAACCCTCCATTCTTTTGTATATTTTTCTATTAAGAAATTGCTCCTTTTTGATTTTTTTTAATCACTCATATCAATATTGTAGTTACGTATGTAAAATTTCGCTGCATTCTGACGACTCTTTCTAGGTGAACCGTTTTTCACTGCAATTTCTTAATTATTTGTAGCTTTTTAACTCAAATCATTGCCATAAAAAATTATATGGTGACGAGTGCACATAAAGTTGAAAAGTTACAAATAATTTTACAAAAATTCAGACAATTTCTAAATTTTCTTTTAACACTTAGCATTGTCTAATGAGAAAGCCTGAAATACTAGTTGAGATGTTCAAAGGAAATTTAAATAGTTCAAATATAATTTTACACCTACTTGATTAGGTTTAATTTTGTGAATTGTAAATTTTATTCTTGAGGTCAAGGATGTTGTAACTGTAGAACAAAATAGTATTTTATATTCACGTCAAAGAGAAAGCTTAGAAAAGGAACTTAGGTACTCTGGTATTTCTTGATCTTCTGCTTTGACCTTGTTCGTTAAATGCACTGAAAACCTAAATATTTCACATAATTTTGTTTACAACTTAAATTTTTAATTCTGACCTGTTTCTTTTAATTTAAAATTGTACTCTGCCTACTCGTGTTATGCTTTGAGGAGCATCAGGAGTTGTGTAATAAAGTTAAGTTAAGGAAATTTAATTTGAAGTTTTTGAATCAGCATTCATAATTGAAACTATTAATGGTATTTTTTTTCTTTGTAAGAAAATAATTTCAAGCGTANTCGCATCTTACATTCACTCTAGAGGTGGCTGGAAAAAAGGGTAATAAACCCTCCATTCTTTTGTATATTTTTCTATTAAGAAATTGCTCCTTTTTGATTTTTTTTAATCACTCATATCAATATTGTAGTTACGTATGTAAAATTTCGTTGCATTCTGACGACTCTTTCTAGGTGAACCGTTTTTCACTGCAATTTCTTAATTGTTTGTAGCTTTTTAACTCAACTCATTGCCATAAAAATTATATGGTGACGAGTGCACATAAAGTTAAAAAGCTACAAATAATCTTACAAAAATTCGGACAATTTTTAAATTTTCTCTTAACGCTTAGCATTGTCTAATGAGAAAGCCTGAAATACTACTTGAGATGTTCAAAGGAAATTTAAATAGTTCAAATATAATTTTACACCTACTTGCTTAGGTTTAATTTTGTGAATTGTAAATTTTATTCTTGAGGTCAAGGATGTTGTAACTGTAGAACAAAATAAGTGTATTTTATATTCACATCAAAGAGAAAGCTTAGAAAAGGAACTTAGGCACTCTGGTATTTCTTGACCTTCTGCTTTGACCTTATTTGTTAAATGCACTGAAAACCTAAATATTTCACATAATTTTGTTTACAACTTAAATTTTTAATTCTGACCTGCTTATTTTAATTTAAAATTTTACTCTGCCTACTTACATCTGTAAACCTCGTGTTATGCTTTGAGAAACATCAGGAGTTGTGTAATAAAGTTAAAGAAATTTAATTTTAAGTTTTTGAGACATCATTCATATTTAAAAATATTAATGGTATTTTTTTTTCTTTGCAGGAAAATAATTTCAAGCGTTGCGTGCGCTCTGTGTGGGGCATCTCAGACAAGCAAATTAAATTTGCTTTGAATTTCATTCATATCTTTTTGATGCCTGATCGAAGACAGAGATGGAATGCTGCAAAAGCAGCTGACCACTGCTTCCTTGAGGATGGTAGTCAGATCGGAGCAGAGCCTCGTCAAAAATGGGGCATTTTTTGTAGTCATGACTGTGAAGAAAGTCATGAGAGTTATGTGAATAGGAATCGAGGTATAAAACGCCTTGCTGATGAAAGTTTGAAGGTACTGCTTCCAAAAAAAGCCAACATCTTTTTTTGGAAGAAGCATCTGAAAAACAACAACGAAATAAATGTAAGAATTGCAGGCGCACCAAGGTATGTGTAGACTTAAATGAGAAATTTCAGATGTTAAAGCGCAAAAATGCGGCATTGGAACACGAGGTTCGGGAATTAGAAGTGTATGAGGAAATTGACTCGAAAGTTGAGAAAAAGATAACGCCTGTCTTGAAAAAGGCAGCTATATCTAAGAGTGCACAAACTTCAAACAGTTTGAAAGCAATAAAAATTGAGGATCCTTTATCTGAGAACATTACAACTAATAGCAACACGAGTCGAGTAGATAAATTTATGAACTGGTTACGAACAAAGCTAATTGCTTGCAAAAATAAAATAATTCGATTTAATTTTAAATAGTTTGGATTTAAAAACGAAAACAGACCATACAACTGAATGCGAGCAATTGTCTTGACTTCCATACACTGTGACTTAAATCAACTCGATGTTAAACAGATCTCATCTAAGAAATCAGATAAAGAAGTCACTAAAATAATTCCCGAAGGAAGGTTCTTGCTACTAAATAAAAAACAAATGTCAAAAAGAACCAAAAATTACAATACGTAATAAAAGCACTAAAGAGTCCTCAGTGAATAACTGAACATTTTCCATCAGATGAAGTAAAACGCCTCGTGTACCTTAAATAGAATAGGAAAGAGATTTCCCCAAAATAATCTCCAATGGAAAGTTCTTCTTGCTAAATAGAAAAAAATGTCAAAATGACAAAAAAGGAACAACATATGGTTATTAATCAAAGAGCAAAAGAGTCCTTAAAGAACAACTAACCTGTTTCCAACAGATGAATCAAAATGCCTCGTAAACCTTCAATCACAAGTACAGCCGCAGATGAATTTGTCTGACGATATTACAGACCTTTCAACTGCTAGAATGACTGCGTATACTCAAGGATTGCTTATGATGCTTAGTAAAGCCAAAGATGTAAGCCAGGGACTAATATAGCTTTGATGTAAGCAGAGAGATCATCGTCTTAATTTCTTAATAGTTTAGCGTAATATCTGCTGTAAAACGCTTCTCTATTTTTACAACAAAAAAGAAAGAAGTGTAAAAACAACTTAAAACGTAATGTGATATCTTAAGATATATTTTGCTGTTTAAAGATGGTTTGAATGTAGAATATCTGACCATTGTACTGTAATCACCTTAAAACAAAATTGAATAAATGTATTTTTATCGTTAACGTTTGTTGCTTCTGCACAAATATTTCAATTATTTAATTAATGCATGTTAGCTTGAATTGTGCAATAAATTCTATTTTCAAACTTGTTTTAAATTAGTCATTTAAGATTCGCCGTGCTCTAATGTTGCTGTCAAGGTCCGTATAGTATGGTCCAAGATTAAAGTTTTTTTTATTTAAAAAACAAGAAAAACAAATCTAGTTTGTTTGTTTTTTTGAATTTAAACCAGGCTTTTTTGTTGGTTTTCTTAAAATAAGAGATTAAATAGTATTTTAAGAGCAAAATTAAAAGCAACTAAATCATTAAAAAACATTTTCCAAATATTTTTTTTTCAATTGTTGATTTATATTTTCTATAAAGAATTCAAAATTATTCCCTTTTGTCATATAAGAAGAAGCATATGATAAAAAATGCAATTAAGGATATTAAATATGCTTACTTCAATAACGTAAACCCACCGAAAACGGCAAGAAATAATATTAAATAAGAAAAAATTGAAATTATTTTGGCTATATTAATTGAAAAATTTGGTGGAAGAACAAGGTAAGTGACATTTTCAAAACAAAAAAAAAGTTTTATCCGAACTATTTCATCGCCAATTTATTAGAAGGTAGGACTAATAATTTCGTGCTTTAAATTTGAAATAAAAATCAATCATGCATACTAAAAACTGATGTATTTTCGTTATGTTAAGATTAAAGGCAAAAACAGTTTTGTTACATTATACAAAGCCATATTGATGCAACCACTTTTAGTTATTTTCTCTGATTCATTAGTTCCCCTAAAAATTTCACTTACCTGGTTATTCTAACAATCTCTTAATTCTGTTGGTAAATGTTTTTCAGTTTTGAGCTTTTTCGTAGCTCAGTACAGAGTTATTGAGTCTTTATTTTATTTTTATTCACCCCGTGTGAAGTGATTTATATTTTGATCAGTGTTCTTGGTTTGACAATGTAGATACTTTACAAGTTATCATTATCATTACAATTATCAGATACTTAAGAAATATTTAGGGCTTATTACTCAATGATTTGAGGCAACGCTTCCTATAAGTTGTAAGAAAAAAACCTCAACACGGATTCTTTAAAATAGTCTGCTCAGATTAATTTTTAAAAAAAGAATTAATTTTTTCATATAAGTCAGTCAAATTACAAGATATAAAATTTTTTCAAGACTTTAAGGGATATAATTTTGCATGACTAAATACAAAATGAGAAAGAAATCAGTCGAATAGATCTTGATAAATTTAATCTTAACAATACGTCTTTTTTTAAATTTGATTTCTCAGAAAATGATGAATGATTGCTTAATAGAACCTATCTGCGTCTAAACTAAACCGTTCACCGATGTTACTTCACAAACATTTTACTCTTTATTTATGCTAACCAATTATATGAGGAAATTAGTTGTTAGTAAGATGAATAAGTATATTTCAGAATAAATTGAGGGTCTTTTTAAACTTTGCTGTAAACGTTTTTTAAGCAAAAAAAAAAAAAAAAAAAAAAAAAAAAAAAAAAAAAAAAAAAAAAAAAAAAAAAAAANAATTTCGTGCTTTAAATTTGAAATAAAAATCAATCATGCATACTAAAAACTGATGTATTTTCGTTATGTTAAGATTAAAGGCAAAAACAGTTTTGTTACATTATACAAAGCCATATTGATGCAACCACTTTTTGTTATTTTCTTTGATTCATTAGTTCCCCTAAAAATTTCACTTAAATGGTTATTCTAACAATCTCTTAATTGTGTTGGTAAATGCTTTTCATTTTTGATCTTTTTCGTAGCTCAGTACAGAGTTATTGAGTGTTTATTTTATTTTTATTCACCCCGTGTGAAGTGATTTATATTTTGATCAGTGTTCTTGGTTTGACAATGTAGATACTTTACAAGTTATCATTATCATTACAATTATCAGATACTTAAGAAATATTTAGGGCTTATTACTCAATGATTTAAGGCAACGCTTCCTATAAGTCGGAAGAAAAAAACCTCAACACGGATTCTTTAAAGTAGTCTGCTCAGATTAATTTTTAAAAAAAGAATTAATTTCGCCATATAAGTCAGTCAAATTACAGGATAAAAAATTTTCGAAAGATTTTAAGGGATATAATTTTGCTTGACTAAATACAAAATGAGAAAGAAATCAGTCGAATAGATCTTGATAAATTTAATTTTAACAATATGTCTTTTTTAAAATTTGATTTCTCAGAAAATGATTAATGATTGCTTAATAGAATCTATCTGCGTCTAAACTAAACCGTTCACCGATGTTACTTCACAAAAATTTTACTTTTTATTAATGCTAACCAATTATAAGAGGAAATTAGTTGTTAGTAAGATGAATAAGTATGTTTCAGAATAAATTGACGGTCTTTTTAAACTTTGCTGTAAACGTTTTTTAAGCAAAAAAAAAAAAAAAAAAAAAAAAAAAAAAAAAAAANAAAAAAAAAAAAAAAAACAAAAAACAAAAAAAAAAAGCTTATGCCAGCTGGTTTCTTTTAAAGCAAACTAATATATTCATGAATAAATTAACATATTAATTTCTTGTTTATTGCAGCTGGAACAGAATTAAAGTGAATTTTAATATTTACCCTTCATGATGTGGTAGAACATATTTTAAGTTTTTTTATTGGTATATTGTTTTTTATGCTTATGTTAAAACTCAATAACTAATAACTCAATTCACTTTTTAAGTTATGCATTTATTATGGTTCTTAAACTTAATCAATTTTATTTCAAACATGTTTCCACAAGATACGTAAGAATGAAATTAAAAAAGCATTTATTATTAGAGAAATTCTTAAGGTTTCCTTATTTATTAAAATTTATTTTATTTAATCAAAGTAGTTAAATCATATTATAATAAATTTACACCCCCTAAGAATTCTTTTAAACAATAATAGTATCATTTTAAAAAAAAAACAAGGTGACTTTGATAAGTAATATAATTAAAGTTTTTTTGGGGATGATTGTTTTACAAACACTGTATCACAGCTGAATGGAACTACAAAACTTCTCTCACGGTTAGCCCTACACGAAGGAAACATTTGTATATCTTTACTAAATGGTTGCTTAATGATAGAACTGTCATGCTAACCTTATCTACTTATTAGCTTAATAATTGTTTTATCACTTTTCTGTAATATATTTTTATATCTTATAAAAATTGTTACAAAAACGAAAAATTGAATAAATACTATTTATTTTTTGTTTTATACTTTCTTTCATACGAAATAAATCGAGGTAACGTCTAACTGACTCATTACATGAATATATTGCGAACGATAGAATTGAATGAATGCTGGTATTTTCTGAATGTTGACATTTACATGGTCTCTGTTGCGTGAATTTCAGAAATATTTTTTTAAATATTATTATGTCTCACTGACATCGGCAAATGCCGTCATTCAGTGTTTTCTATAAGTGAATGTTAAATATAATATTTTTATTAGATATCATTATTTCTCACTTACAACAGCAAATGTCGTCATTCAATATAAACTTTGAGTGAATGTTAACTACAATATTTTTTATTAGATATCATTATTTCTCATTGACAACGGCCAATGTTGTCATTCAATACATACTTTGAGTGAATGTTAATTATAATATTCTTATAGGATATCATTATTTCTCATTGACAATAGCAAATCTCAACTTTCAGTGCATACTTGAAATGATTGTTCAAAAAAAATGTATTTGTTAAATATCATCAATTTCCTATGACACCGGCAAATGTGGTCATTCGAGTCGTGGGGGGTCAGGGGATAGAGCGCTCACCTCTCAATGAGATGACTCGGTTTCGAATCCAAGTGATTTCCGATCGAATCGAATTCCGCACCCAGCTCGCACCGACCAAAAAGCTGACGTAAAATATCCTCAGTGGTAGACGGAACCCCTCTTAGAGTTCCTTTGCCGTCGGGCTAACCGTGGGGGGTTTTCTTCTCCATGTAACGCAAATGCGTTTGAGTTCCATCAAAAAGTCCTCCATGAAAGCAAATTTCCTCCACTACTAGAATCCGTGCTTCATCGAGAGGAAAAAATATGTATTTCATTTTTCATGAATTTATAGACTGTATTAAGTAAATTTTAAAATGCTGTTTTAAATCAACTATTGTGAAAATAGTGTGCTATTTAATTTAAGAACTTGTGATCTGTTTTGTGAAATATGCACTTAGTGACTCAATTATCAGAAGGTGATAACAATAAATATTTGATGAGTAATAAATTGACACCTTTCATACTTCTACATGTATTTCGATCTCACCATGAAAGATAAGATTCGAAGGAATGATAAAATCATTATCAGAATTTTTTTCTTCGTTTCTAAATATAATGCACTATATGATGCATCTAATGAAAGGTTTCGGTAAAAATAGGATAAAAGTATAAATACTGTGATTCTTTGCTGTGATTCTTTGGAATAAAAATAGAATGAAATTTGTATTCTACTTTTTTAAAATAAATATAACATTTCATAAAATTTTTACTCATCTCTGATGTAATTTAAGATATTTTTTCAACACTTTTGTTAAATGTAATTAAATGAATAAAAGTAGGAATGCAAACCTTTTTACATAATCATTTATTTTATTTAATTTTCATTTTTATAACCGTCGTTGAACAACCGATCCAATTTTTGGGCTTACGACTACTAATGTAGCCTTGTAATTTTGAACCCAATCCAGAAGACAAGGGAACTCCTGGATCAAGCATTGGGAGAAATTTGCCTTCGTGGAGGACTTTTTGATGGAACTAACCCGCATTTGCGTTGCATGGATAGGAAGACCACGAGAACCTCCCAGGGTTAGTCTGATGGCAAGGGGACTCTAACGCATGATCCGTCTACCACTGAGGATATTTCACGTCAGTATTGCGGTTGGTTCAAGCCAGATGCGGAATTCGTATCGACCAGCCGTCGCCGGGATCGAGCCCCGGTTCACCTCATTGGAAGGCGAACGCTCTATCTCCCATCGCGGTTCATAATGCGGTTTGATGGTGGTATTTTTGGATTGAAATTTCAACCACTTTCTTACTAGCTAGGGTACTCAAATCTCTATTAGAACTATATGACTGGTAATCTTTAACTGACCGCTACGAGAAGAACTTATTTCCTATGCTAAATGTATCACCAATAGAAATTCCGACCATTTACAGACTAGCTAAAGTAGTTAATGTAAGGCTATAAATACTATTTCCCAATTGCTACAAATAAAATTTTATTGTGATATTATTGTAGAAGTTATAAAGTCGAATATATCGTAAGCTAAGAAACCTCTCTAAAAAGCAAAATTTATATCAGGGCATGAAACAAAAATCAAATAATTAATCAAAATTTTGTCATTATTTTGATTAGCTGGAGCATGTACTAACAACCAAAGACAACCCGGTAACTATCTAACTTTTAATTTTTTCTTGGCCGCTCCGAGCAGAATTTCAATCAAATCGAGTGTTTATAATGGACTTATGACGTTATGATGTGATTATGATTTAGTAAGTCATAACGTTATAAGTCAATAAGAAAGTATTGATTTACTATTACGTTACTATTGTTTTCTAAATTTTACAAGCAAAATTTATTGCCATCTAATTACCGATCGAAACTTAGGCCACTTTCCGATGCGAATAAACAAATAGAAACAAAACTAAAATGAAAACATAACCCGGCCAGACATAAAATTAAAATGGAACGAATAAAATAAAATAAAGTTTTAAAAATTACGTTTCTAAAATGGAGAACAGAAGAAAAAAGATTATTATATAATTGTCACACCTAAAAATAAAAATAATAAAAAAGTAAAATAGAGATTGAAAAATCCATAATGTGCGCTCCTTATGCTTTTGTAGAAGTTAACATGAAAAAAAAGAAAAATCCATAAGTTTATTTCTATCCCATTTGCAGAAGCAGACGATATCTTAAATGGAAATAATTAATGAATTAAATGGCGGAGTTTTGGAATCGTTTTTTTAATTTTTATTTTAAATCTTTTTTAATAAATAAAGCCAACAGAGTAAAATTTTTAATATCAAACTATTCCGTTGAAATAGTTTGTAAGTTGTGTAAAGTCTAAAAGATAACTTTTATAACTAATTATTCAAAATTCTAAAAGAAAATAGGGCGACTATAAATATAATTGGTTCCCAATTTTTTAATTATTAAACGAATATATAGTTGGTGAAATTTGAAATTATTTTTTATTTAACTTTTTCAAATTTTTGTTTTTGAATAGAATGAGATATAGGGAGTCAAGCTTTGAGTAATACATTAATGTATATTAATAATTAGAGCAAAATCTGAGAAATAATTTGAGACGCATTTTTCATAGAAAATATCAACACTATAGGATAACTTCAAGTGACGTCATCGTAAATAAATTGCATCATTTTTCGCTTCAGAAGCCAATCAGGTTCGACACACATGCGTGATGTTGCTTACAGGTATCCAATTAAAACTGATTTTAATCACATGGTTAGACATAATCACTATATTTCACCTTGAGTAACAAGTACTTAATTGTTGAGGCGAACGATTTCATAAATGAGGAAAAATTGTAGCTTACATTTTTAAACTTTTTTTTTTCAATTTGAAGTTTGCTGTATTTTTTAGTAGCAAATTATTCGACAGACGAAGTTTTTGAAATTTGAAAAATTCGAAAGCTAGCTTTCGACTGACTTCTCATACAAAATATAAACTAAATATAAATACAAACAATTTCAAATAATGACAGAATTTTGGAATTGTTTTCCAATTTGAATATTTGAACTTTAATTCAGAAAAATGCCAAATAGTTAAGCCTAGAGTAACACAATATTCTACAGCAATTGTTCACGAATTGTACAAGTCTGAAAGCTAACTTTCAACGTATTTGTTATAGATATTATGAACATAATTATTGAAGCAAATAATTTAAAAAATGGTGAAAAAGTTTTTTTCATTATTGACTTTCCCAAGTTATGTTTTACGAGGTAAATTATTCACTTGAATTTTTATTTTCAATTTTTTGTTTGATTTGTTTTATTTCGTATTTTTCAGTTAATATGTTTTATTTTTACTTCAATTTTTTGGTGCCCCCTCATAGTTTTGTATTAATATATTTTGCTTTGGCTATATTAATGCAATATTAGAAAGCACTCTTTTTTGCGGATATAAGCGTGTGAGCTGACGACGACATTATATCTGTTTCTTTCTTTGTATTCCGGCTTTTCAAAAACTTTTTAATTCTTTTCCTCGTTTTCTTTGTATTTTATATATTCGATAGTTGTTATTAGTTGGTAAGAACAAAGTTGACTTAATTTAATTCCAATTCCCAACTAAAAAGAAAGATTATAAACTGAAAATAAATAATAATCCGAAATTTTGATCTCCTCTTTTACTCCCTCTTCATTAACAAACGTGATCCCTAATTAAATCTTAATATTCAGAATTCTAATGAAGTCACGCCAACTTTACTACTTGCTTCTAGCTGGCGAAATAATTAAGTAGAAAAGACAAATAAAGACTAATATCAAGCCATCGACTTTTCTCCCAACTCTTGAGGATGCCAGCTGATAGCAACGCGTGGCTCAGGTAACCGCCCGTTACCTTGGCTGCAAATTGAGTCAAGGGAGATCCCATCCTGTTCCAAGTTTGGCTTTTTATCGCCAAGAATTAGACAGAAAATTTTCTGACAAAAAGAACTTTTTTTGTCGGGCGTTTCTTTGGAAAGTTTAGAAGTTATGATATCATTTTACTTCTTAATTAGTTTCCCGGCGGGGTTTCATGTGTAAAACGCCCAGTTACAACTTTAAAAAATCTCCTATTTTCCAAGAAATTGGTTTTTTGTATTTAAACGACATATAAGGAATTTTCGAAATGTTACTTAATTTCGTGAGATTGTTATAAAATGTATCACGTTTAGAAATTACGACCTTTTCGGTTTCAGAATTTTATTTATTTATTGCTAATTTAGAAAAACATCCTCCTGAGGTCTTATAAAAATCCTTTTTTTCTTCTTTTTTGCATGTTTTAAAAGTGGGTGTTAAAAAACTTTTAGAAAATCTAAGTTTTGGTTTGAGTTATAGAGAGCCGTATATAAATACCGTATATTTTGGTTTTATTAACCAGAAGTATGCTTTTTTTCATTATTTATTTTTTATTTTTCAGAAATGATATTACCATACAATATTGTAATTTTCCCGGAAATTTTTTCTTCTTGTTGGACTTTGGGTACGATATGAAAAAAAAAGTATTGATTCAAATGATGATAAAACAAGATTATTCTAAAAAATCCTTTGTCTTATGCAAATGCTAACTCTATTTGAAAATGCGCGCATGGTATGCCTAAAAAATTTTTAATCCAAAATTTTTCTCTCATTATACTTAATCATAAGTTTAGAAAATTAAATCAAACAAATGGTGTTTTTATTCAATAGTAAATATTTTTTTCAAATTGCTTTTAGCAAATAAAATTGAAATCGAAGAGAGTTTTCTTTTCAATAATTCAAATCTGAAATCGTTTTTCAACATTGTCATGCAAAAAAGTGAAAAACATTTTTTTTCAGTAAAAAGTAAACTTTTTTTAAAATTTTATTTTAATTTTAAAATAAATGTTGAACTTCCGACCCAATTCTGAGTTTGTGCTTATCAATGTTCGATTCCGTAGATTTGTAATCTTGAACCCGACCCAGAAGACAAGGGAACTCCTGGATCAAGCACGAGGACAAAAAAAGCTTTCATACAGGATTTTTTGATAGAACTAACCTGCATTTGCGTTACATGAAGAAAAAAATGAAGTCGAGAAAACCTTCCACGGTTAACTCGACGGCAAGGGGGTTCTTACCCATGATCTGTCTACTACTGAGGATATTTTACGTCATCACTATGGTAAATTCGTTAGAAGAATTCATATAACCCAGCCACCGCAGGGATTCGTACTTGGATCGTTTTATTAGTAAGCTCTCTTTCCTTCACCTGAGCTACCGCGGTTTAAAGTTGATTTTTTAAGAAACATTTCTTAATGAAGTCATAGGGTCAAAATAAATTTTTGGTATTATTAAAAAAAAAAAAAAATCTTGGACGTCATGACCCTTTAATTACTTCACGTATGGCTGCTGTTGCACGATCATATTCTGCTACGTGAAAGTAAAAATTTCAAGAAAAATTAATGTAAAGTTAGGTTTCCCAATAAAATATTGTGCAAAAATTTTATTTCTAATTGAATACGAAGTAAAAGTATAAATGTAAATTGTAATTTGGCCTTCAAAATTTAAACAGTGTCCTTGATGGTACATTGAGGACACTATTTAGACGTATTGTAAGATGCGCTCTTAGACACGAAATGGTTGGGGTCCTCTTCATCAATCTTTTGAGCAAAAGTTTACAATTATTCAAACCTTTATGACCATTTTACGTTTTTTGAGGACATGAAATTTTATTACTTTGAAGAATATGGTTGAAATCATGTATGATCAAAATAATGAACAAAGTCGAAAAATTATTGTAAAATTTTCCAAGATATATCTACTCTAATCTTTTGGAACCTTGGAGCGTTTTCAAAAATATATTTGAGGACATAAAACAGTAGCTCAATATTGTAAATTAGTATATCTCTTAACTGCTGCACCTGTATCTAAAAATCAAAGAACAAAAAATGTATTATAATTTTATTTTTTTTATAAAACAATTTAAGTAAGATAATTGAGGAATTTTGAAGTGATTGAAATCGTTATAAGGTAATGAGTAAACATTTTATCTCTTTAAGTATGAATTATTAAATTTGAACATTTGGCTCAATATAATATTGCCTAGTTGGCTAATTATAAAAAAAAGTTAAACATGTTTTATTTAAGAGTTTTTAATCTTTGTTTTTTCATCCAAAAAATTATCCGTAATAAAAAACATTTATTTAGTTTTAATGAAATAAATGACTGAATTTTTTTTAATTTTCCTTAAAATGATTTTTTTTGCTATTTAATATCTTGCAAAATACCAAAAAAATGTGTTAAATGAAAAGAAGCATTGAATATAAAACGATTAAAAAAATGTCATATGTTGGAGAATTATTATTTCAAAAACAATTGATCAAACAATAAAAATATTAGTACAAATAAATCTTTATCAAGATAGTTTCTAATTAGATATAGAGACTCCTAGATGTTTTTGAAGAAAAAAAATTAAAGCTCTAAATGATTCCAACTATTAAAAACAATGCATTTCAAAAGAAGATATCAATTACTTTAACCAATACTTTTACATTTTTAAATTTTAAAGATTTTTAAATGAAATATACGTCTTAACCTTTACGCGCAGAAATTTTACAACATTATTTTTCTTATTTTATCTTTATTTTGTATTAATTAGTTCAAAATATTATATTTAGTAACTTAATGATTTACGGTTATGAAATACAGCATTAAACATCAGTGCCTTTTTTTGCGTTAAAGATACTATCTTCCAATCACGGCTCACTTCCGAACAATAATTCTTCATATTTGTTTTAATTAGTAGTTTTTTGGATTTAAGAAGAACAAATATTCATTGTTGTAATTTCTTTAATTTACAAAATTAATTATTGATAATTTTTGAACATGAATAAAACAATTTTACAAACCACTTTTTTTTTTGATTTTATATTTTAGTATAAATATAATTCCGATAATCTAACAAATTTTTTCAGTTATTATGGAATGATTTTTATAATTAAAAAATATTATATAATTTAAAAAAAGCGCCCAAAAAAAAAAAATATATATATAGATAGATAGATAGGTAGATAGACAGATAAATAGATAGATATTAAAAGAAACACCACCGATGTCCCATGTGCGTTAAATGGTTATTTACTAGAAATAACACAGAATTTTAGCTAAGGATGGAAATAAGATTTAATCACCCTAACTCTAAACATATTGAAAGCTATAAACTACAACGGTAACCTGAAGCATTGTTTGAGTTGCCAAAATCAACAGCTGTTTCTTTTTTGAAAATTTGGCTGCTATCAGCTGTCACCTTGGCGATTTTTATTTTTTATTCCATTTTCCTATCATTCTGTTACGATAAATGTTGTAACCCTATAACTCCGCGTGTGGAGGAATCGCGGGAGTCTGTTGTAATGTAGGAGAGACTATCAAAAAGGATTCTGGCGGTCCTGTTTGAATCGCTTGTTGCTTTTTGATTACGCGTTTAGTAGTTTCGGATAGCATTTGTTTGTTTTGAGAATGTGTGTGTGTGATAAAAGGCATTTATAAACACATTTTGGATACCATTTTTGGATAATATTTACAGAATTGGATATTTAAAAAAGATTTTATTATGTAAGTAGTGTTTTTCATTTACCAAATTTTTTTCAATAAATTTAATCAAAGGAATAACACTCTTATAGGTTATTTGAATTAAAACTTGTTGCTAAACAAAAATTTTCTCATAAGTATTAAATTACCTTTTTAAACTTATTAAAAGAATTTTGAATCATTCATTAGATAGTAACTTAAAGCTCTGTTTACATTCCAGCATTTTCAAAAATCTCGAAAGATTTATTGAATGGTGCGATTTAATTAAACAATTAAATAAATCGTAGAAATCGCGCATTAAATAATTTAAAAACTTACTCTGAGTAAAATTCTGAATTTCTTCAATGCTGGATTAACCTTAAATGGTTATACACTTAAATCATTCTTAAATTTTAAAAATATTAGCATATATTCGATATAGATTATACGTTATTACATCAAAACAAGTTTTTTTTAAATCGGAACACATTTGCACCAAAATACATGAACTTAAAATTCTGTTAGCTTGAAATCGTTAGCTCAAAATGATCTTGTATAAAAATGTTAATTTAAGTTTCCAAAAGTTTTAAATTAAATGGTAATATCTCAAGCATGAATGATAAGGCTAAAGGTCAATATCGTAATCATTACCATGATTTATGAATTTAAAATTATTAGTTATAAAATTTCAATATTTCGGTAAAGTTTTGAGGACCTAAAAAATTCAAAATTCTTATCTTATCTGTTTTATAGGGAATAGATTAAATGTTTTGATTAATTTACTCTAAAAAGTTCAAGAGTTGTAAACTTAAGCTGCTTTTACATATAATCTTTTTATTTGTTTTTTATTTCCTCCATTTAATCAATGATAAGGATATCTTGAATGCGTTATAAATATTTCTTGATATATTGGTTACACTTAGAGTCGAAAATAATTGTTTTCATTCATAAAGTTTTGGCTACCAAAATTATGGTATATGATATGGTTTTCAGGCTGAAATAAATTGTTTGATGTTGATGCAATTATCTTAAAATACAGTATAACATATTAGAAAATGTTTCATCTAACAAAACATCTTTTGTCGAAATGTTTTGTATATTAAAAAAAATAATTTCGGTTTTTCCTATGTTTTGAAATTAAATGTCTGCAGAGTGAGATTGAATATAAAAACAACGATTAATATCATTAAATACCATAATTTATGAAATTATAATAGCGAAATTTCATCGTCCTTATAAGGTTTTGGAGCTAGAAGTATTTTGATTAATTTCGATTAAAGAAAAATTCAATAAAAGGAAATTCACGTTATAATTTAATACAATCTGAATAGTGCTATGCGTTATTTCTTTCATTTAATCGCAGAAATAAACATTGAGTGTATTTAAATGATCCTTGATATTTCAGTTGCACTTATCGCAGACGATAAATGTTTTCATTAAGAAAGATTGCATTTTCAGAAATGAAAGTGTAGTTGTCAGGATAAAATAACAAGTTTGATATCGATAAAATTATTACGAAGAAAAAAATAATAAAAAACGAACTACATTAGAATAATATTTAAAACAATTTCTCTTGCAAATGTTTAAATATTAAATATTAAAATGTGGATCTCGTAACAATTGCGAACGATATTTTTTACAAGCATAAGGTTCATTCAACATAAAATACGAAATGGAATTAAAAAAAAGCAACATTGCAATATTTAAACATTTCGATAAAATAAACAAATGTAGGTTCATTTAAAATGAGGCGCGGTGGTGACGTTACAAATGTTTTCGACTTTCAAATTAGCTGGTTTGAGTGACTTCTCGAACGATTCGTCTATTAGCTGTCTGATATTTCTGAACATGTTTTTATCCTTAATTTAGAGAACGGTATATTCAGAAACCGATACAAGAAAGTATAAAAAAATGTGCAATGTGATATTTCTTTCTTCTTTTCAAATCATTCAAATTATATATTACTTTTAATTCCTACCCTTTTAAAATCAGAAGACACTTTATTATTTCACGAAAACGATAACTAGATTAAATTTTTTATAGTAAATCATTAATATGATTGTTTTAGAAACACCACATATTTCGAACTAGTTCAGTCTAGCAGATGAATAACAAAACGAATTAAGCTTCTTAAACACATTATGAACGTGAATCTTCATCGGGTCGATTTTAAAATTTTTGGAGGCCACTAGCAAGATCGTTTGCACTTGACGAACATGTTGGTTTAAAATTGATATGCAGTCAGTATAAAATTGATTTGAATTGTAAAAACTAAAAGAACTAAAGTAAAAAAAAAAATTATAACTTTGGATTAAGCTTTCAATTTTAAAATATTAAAGTATTGGAATATCTTTTTTTTTTAATCTTAGTATACATTTGGCACAAAATTGCGTAATACGGTTGAAAACTTCTTACAAGCAAGAAACCATCCAAGAAAAGGCAAAATTTTGAAAAAAGAAAGACATTATTTCTTAATGATGTAAAAAAATCCTTTCTTTTTTAGTGTGTTTTTAGTATACTCGAACTTAGTTTCTTAAATGCTAGTTACTTCTTTGGAGGAAAAATAAACTATTTTTTCTTGAATCTAAAATTTTTCTAACAATCTGCATCTACAAACTCCAGGCCTATAAAAACTTTTATTACACTCAGAATATTCGAAATGTACTCTGAAATTACCTATCAAACTTTTTCTCAGCTTTAGGGAAAAAAGAAAATCCCCTGTTTCAACTCCTTAAACAAAAAATCATAAAATCCAGCTACTGAGCTTGGATATAACTTATCCAACACATTCAACAAAACAGACCCGGAAAAAAACAGCAAAACTAAAGTTTGGCGTTCGTAAAATCGATCGATTTCGACTTGTGACTCTCATTTTTCTCCATCTTTCGAAAATATTGAGTCTTTTACCCGTCAACTGCCATTAACCCCATCCAGCGAAAGAGGGATTCCCGAAAAGGTTTCCTAAGCCTCGTACTAGTCATATCTTCGAGATGTCACCTTAGATACCTCTTGTGGGCGAAGATAATGCTTCCAGATATCTTTTTCTAAGGCTTCTTATCGATAAGAGGATATTCCATACTACTTCCTTTCCTTTTTTGTATGACTGTTTTTTTTCTCTTTTAATAAACAGCATATTAAATATTTTTCTTTTATTCACAAAAAGCAGGTACAGACCTCTATTTAACGAAGTCGCTAAATCCCGATAAAAAGTTCGTTATAAAGGAAAATTCATTAAATAGAAAATCACCATTTGAATTACTTAAACAACGTAAAACAGGTTTTAAATTCATAATCAATAGACATAATTAACATAGCAATTGATACACCATTATCTTGTAAGTTATTATCAGCTATCGAATTGTTTCAAATGATTTTAACATTTTATCATATGAAGGTTTGGTAATTTCTTCATCTTCTGCATCTTCATCAAAATTTATTGCGCTATAGTTTTTATTTTTCACATTGCCTAAAATATTCGATTCAGTTAATGTTTCTGCGGTTGCAGCTTCAGAATCAATAAAAATCGAATCATTAATCTGTACATCAACATTAGTTTCGTGGTTCTCTCTTAGCTGCACCCACATTTTTACAGTTCTTCTAAAGGAATATCATCCTCGTACTCCGCACTTCAGCGCTGACTAAGAAACCAGCGTTAGCAAAACTGTTACGAATAGTACGATCTCTAACATCATAGTTCTATGCTTTAGAAATTTCTGTTATGCTTTCTTATGAATTGATTTTTGGCATGGATTCCTGTATGAAATGCAAACAAAAACGGAAAGGGTCTGCTTCAAGTGGCTGCAAAAATCAATTCAAGGTCATTTCCTCCATAATGCGTTAACAAGTTTGAAATGATCCAAAATATTTCGGGAAATAGTGAAAGTGGATATCAAAGAAAAGTTCGTTAAATAGAGAATTCACTTCGCTATTTGGAAGTTATTTTTCTAAGAAATTTTCAAAATGTTCTTGGTTCCTCGAAAGAAATCGCGAAATAGTGAAATTCGCAAAATGGAAGTTCGTTAAATAGAAGTCCAATTGTACTTATTTTATTCATAGAAACACTCTTAGTGTAGTGCAATTAAATACTCTGGGAAGCAAGGTCACGAACTAGTTAAGCATTATAGTGTATTTTGAGCAAAATTAAAAAATGAGCACTCTGAATAAGTTTTGATCTATTGATCCCTTAATTTCACGCAAATATTATTAGTGAAGGCGCTATTTTGTTACGAAATAAGACAGAAAAACTTACTTTGAGTAATCATGCATTTTTATTGTTGACAGATTTGCATTGTTCACTATCCGTATTCTGAAAAATATAAGTAGCCGTATTCGGAAAAATGTGATATCAAAAGTTTGGTTAGTAGAGTTGCTTAAGGGTTGGACCCTTTAATGTAAACTTTACTTTTTGCGCATGTTGCACAGTCTTGAGAGTTTTAAACGAATTGAAAAATGCATTTATGAGACTAATTCATCCATCACACAAAAATTAATTTTAAATATTTATTTTTTATTTAATTATCTAACAACTTTAAATTGCGAGGAATGAAATTTTTTACATGCTTTTAACTAATTCAATTTTAAATATCAAAACACAAAACTTGAGCTTAATCCATCGAATAGTTTCTGAGTAAAGAAATTTTAATTAGGATGCATAAGGTGAGGTTTTCAAACGAATATTAATTAGCCTATTTATGTTTAGGCTCTCAATTATGTTTAGGCTCTCAATTATGTTTAGGCTCTTATTTATGTTTAGGCTCCCAGTTCGTGAAAATGCAAACATTACATCAAAAGATATTCAAGATGCACCCATTTTTATTTTGCACGCTATAAATACACTGTAAAAAAATTCTTTTACATTTTCGGGGGGGAAAATGGAGCGTGCCAGTAGAAAACCACTTATATCTCAGAAAAATACTCTTATTTAAAAACGGACACTTGTTTTTCACGCTGATAAAAAATGCAAGCAAACAAACTTCGTTACTTTAACAAAAAAATCCGTTATTTTAATAAAAAAAACTTATATAAAATAACTACGTCACTATTACAGCAGGAGAAGGGATTTAATAACACCAAAAAGAACTCAAGAAAAAGTTTCCTGAATAACAAATTAGTCATCTTCGAGATGTCACATTAGATATCTAATAGGAAATATTAATGAAGTAAATTTCAATAAAAAAAACAGCAACCCTATCAATACGTTCCTGATTCGGTAGCTTAGGAGACAAAATGCTGGCCTCTTAAGGAGGTGATCCAGAGTTCGAATCCCAACGATGGCTGCTTGATACGAATTCTGCTCCCAGTTCACACCGACCACAGTGCTGAAGTAAAATATCCTTAGTGATATTAGGTACATATCAGACTCATTGGTCTTTGCTGTAGGGCTCACCCCTGGGACTTTTTCGTGGTTTTCCTCCTCATCAACATTAATGCGAGTTTCCATCAAAAAGTCTTCCACGAAGGCTAGTTGTCCCAATACTTGATCCTTATTATCTGAGTTGGGTTTAAAATTAGGTTACGGAATTGAATATTGATCATCGTAAGAGGCGGATGTGAGATAAAATAGAGCTTTCTTTTGACATTTTCTCATTTGATAATTTTTATTTACATCAATATTTCTCTTTTTGAGGACTAACTCGGTTTTTTTTAAAAAGATATGGATTGTTTATAGAAATTCTAATTTTTCCTACTTGATCATCCAAACACAACTATATATCTTACTATTTTTGTTCAATTAATCATCTTTTAACAGTATTTAAGTTATACTTTATCAAAACTCATTGCATTAAATTGATTTAGACCATGATTTCTGCACGTAGTATAAGCTCTAATATGTTAAGCAAAATCGTCATTTTATGTCTCAAAAAATTTTTTAATGTCTTTATTGACCCTGTCATTAAAAAAAATTGTGCTTTGTGAATTAAAAATTAATAAGAGGCTGTTTAGAAGAAAAATTTTTTTTAAATTTCTTAAAAATTCAGAAACTTTGCTTAGAGCATATTTAAAACTATTCCGGATGTTGTTTGCTGCGTTTTGTTATAAGAGAAAATTAAGTTAATCTATTTTAAATGGGTTGTTATCATCATCGCTTAAAAGTTTTCTACTACAGCTAATTATTTTGCGGTGTTAGTTTTATGTTTATAGAGCATGGTTGTTTACTGTTAGGTAGAATAAAAGGCTTATGTGCATTTTCTGATGAGAGCAGTGATATACTTTAACTAGGAGTTCTAAGAATCTGTAATTATTTTTCTCAATTCTTTAGACAAAAAATGCCTAAAAAATAAAAAGATTTCATTAGAACTTCCTTGAATCGATAACAAAGAAAGTAATATATTTTTATTTTTCATATTTGTCCAAATTTCTTAACGGTTGAATTTTAATTCAGAGAATTTTTGCTTCAAAAAATCTAATATTTATTGTATAAATTCAAACATGATTTCTAAAAAGGTATCATCTTATTGCATTAACTATTAGACGCAGATTTTTTATTGAGCATATTTTTCATAATTTTTCATTATTTTGTATTATTTTTGATCAAAATTATGGAAAAAAAATATATTTAGCATTTTAATAATTTATGGTTATAATGAAATAAAGCACGAAACACCGGTGTTTTTTTTTCGCGTAAAAGGTAAAATATTCAAAACACAGCTCACTTCCAAACAATAATTTTTCAAATTTGTACTTATTTACAGTTATTTAGATCAAAGAGAAACAGTTATTCAACACGGAAATTTATTCTATTTAAAAAATCAATTATAGATAAGTTTTTGAACATAAATGTAAAAAGAAAAAAAAGGACTTTTTTTGGATTTTATTATTTAGTACAAATATAATTCCTATAATCTGAAATATTTTTTATTAGCTATTAATATATTTTTTATATTTAAAAAGTACTAAAATATATTTTTTCTTGTAATTAGAAAGTCAAAAAAATATACATGTTAAAGGGAACACTAGTTTCCCACCTGCGTCAAAGGGTTAATTTCTCCAATTTAGTACCCGCAAACAAATTTGTTTTGACATTGACACTTTTAAATTAGCTTCAGTTTTCTGGCTTGATTGACGTTATTATACTTCAAAAGCTATTTGTAAATATTTCGCCCTTAGTTATAATTAGAATTATGAGGAAATAAATTAAAAATTTCAAATACACTGAAAAAAGAAGCATGGTTGAAACTACAAGAATATGGTAAAATTTGCAGTGTTTCTGGCTCTATAGAGGTGCCAAAAACGTCGGTAGTTTTTACCGAAGCACTTCAGTAATGATTTTGAAGTTACTATGAAATATGGTTTTATTGTAATGTGATGAAGTTTGATAAATGTGGGAATTTTATTATGAGACCTTAGAGAAGGACATAAATACTATTTATTTGGTTACGTTTACTTTTCAAATTTGTAATTTTCACTAAATATGTGTTAATAACACTAAATATGTGTCAATAACACAAAATCGTTTAACATCGTCTGAACTAATTAATTAGAATATTTAAGGTTAGATCTCGAACCATTTAGATCTAGTCCTAGGATGTGAGCAATCCGATCATTACATCAAAAGTTATTCACATGTTCTCATTTCTTAAACGTTGTTCAATTAATGCAAGTTATACAGTTTATCGTTTTTTTCCCTTTAAAAGATATTACGAACATTTACCTCATTCGAGGTAGGAAAAAAACAAAAATGGTTTTAAATAAATTACGCGCACCTGCATAATTCATTTTATTTTTCATTCATTTTTTTTTACTCACTTGTTCCTGCAATATGTTGACAGAGCTCAAAAAATGGATTTTCATAAAAATGCCAAGTGTTCTTTTCAAATCAATAAAAATGCAATGCATAACAATGAATAGAGATTATTCCAAATGCATGAATCCAAATAAATAATGGAAAAAGACGAAAACGATTCTTTTTTTTCTGCTCCAAGTGTACAAGCTTTGGAAACATTATATATAACAGAGGATAGCATAAATGATGCAACAAACTTCTAGGACACATCATCATGATTAAAAGGCGTAGATATTGTTAAATTCTTAGAACTGTGAGTTTAATGACCTAAAATAAAAAATTATTAAATAAGATTTTTAACTTGAATTTATTCGAATAACCCTGAAAGCTGCAGATGCCGTTTGATAATGTTAAATTTCGGTCGGCACGACAGAAAAAAAGCACACAGTCATTAGTTTATTTCAAACAGCAGTTTAAAAACCTAAGAATTAGCTCAATTTTGAAAGAAAGAATTTAGTAAACTTTCCGATGAAATGTTAGTAAACTTTCTATTGAATATTTATTGTGCGAAGACTTGAAAATTCAATATTCCATGGTGTTTTTCGTATTGATCATTATTTCTGAAACAATAACTTAAAGATTTGAAGGAATCCTTTTGATCGAATATTTTTGTTTTCCGTTTCTTAAAATGTTTCTGTATTTTTTGTAATATACTTGTAGAAGGAAAAGTGTTTTATTTATCATTACAAAACACTGACACATATAATACGTATATAAATATTATGAGAAGTATATCGTAAAACGATATATTTTATAAGTTGTACTCGGAGAAAAAATTCTGCTAAAATTACCGAAATGTGTTATAATGACATTTCTGATAAAGAAATCTATAATTCTGGTTAATGAAACCGAAATTCATGGTATTTTAACCATTTTATTTAGTAATTTTTCCGTTCATATGGTAACGGTTTTACTGAAAATTCAGGTTTTCAAAATTGTAGCTCTTATTACCACACATTTAGTAAAAAGTACAAAACTGAAAAAGTAAATTTAACCGAAGAAACGGTTTTTATGCGATGCTCTTAGGTATCATGATAAAATTACCAAATTTTATCACATATTATAAAATCATATATTACCGTTAATTTTTCCAAAATCATTACTAAAGCTCTTCGTTAAAATTTACAGCGTTTTTTAGTGTTTCCATAGAGCCAGAAACATGGAAAATTTTGTCATATTCTGATAGTATATACCTTGCTTTTTTTTCTCAGTGTGTAGGAATTCTATTACCGATTTATTATAAAGATTAAGCTTGCTTATGCACAACTTGTCTAGATAAAAAAATCAGTTCACTGTAAAAAAAATTCACGTTTATTTATTTAAATGCATTTAAATTTCCAAGTGTTTTAAAATAAAATAATAAGTAAATGTCTAAGTGTAAATATTATTTTTCAACAATTTGAGTATCCTAATAATACCGATGTAGATGAGTATACATAGATATTCAAATTTTCATGCATTTCATTTACTAAATATGTTTCTATAATCATTTATTGTAAGCTGGTTAACTTTTGTTGTTTTGGTGTATTCAAAATAAATATATTTCCCATAACTATTGTAGGCTGGTATGATTTATAGTCGGATATCCATTATAAATCATACAATATATATATATATATA
>NC_092213.1:47692844-47704660 GCF_043381705.1 Parasteatoda tepidariorum | reverse complement strand
TATATATATATATATTCCGGAAAACTATTGTAAGCTAACTAATTTTTTACTCTTCTCTCTGTTTGAAACTAAGTAACTACGTGTATTTCTTAAAAATATTGCGAGCTGATTATTTCTGTACACTGTTAGAATTTTCATTCTAAAATTATGGTAAAATAACCGGCAGCTGTCTGTCCATCCGATTAACCGTAAAGTTTACGGCAAAGAATATTTTTCACCTTTACGGTTTTGAAACCGTTTACATCTATTATGGTTATAAAATCATGAATACAAAAATATACGGTTTCTTAACCATATACAACTACCGTGGTGTCAAAACCGTAAAAAAAGAAACTTAACTGGACATTGGAGCTAGACTTCTCATTTAATAATGGGCAGTGGAAAGTCCAGGACACTGAAAATTCTTCATGTGTGTTAAAGGGAATGGAGGTGTCAATGTTGGGACTCGAACCCCCGTTCTGTCAGTCATGAGATTGACAGATTAGCTCTCTCGGCTATAATATGCACGTGGTTGCAAGGAGCTAAGTTGTTTCATTAGGTGGGCTTAGTTGGAGCATTAAAGTATTGTTATTCAACCGTTTTAGGTAAAAATAGTTAATAAATTATTTTTCTCACTGTTAATAGTTTCATTACCATCTTATTTATGGTTACTTGACTGTTTTTTTTTAAATATGGTAAATAACAATTAAATCGACTGTTATTTAGCCATTTTTTCCGAGAAATTTCTAACAGTGTATACCTGTAATTCATTTTAAACTAAAGACTTAACTATCTATTTAAAAACTTATGTTGAAAAACTTACCCTACTATCCTTTTTAAATGAAATAACTATTTATATTTCTTAAAACTATTGCAAGCAATTTTTTTTTGGTCTCTGATATTCACTTTAAACTAAATAACAAAATGCATTTCTTAAAACTATTGTCAGCTGGTTATTTCTTTTCCCCTGTTATCAATTTTAAATTAAATACCTAAATATATTTCTTAAAACTATCGAACCAGGTTATTTTTCTTCCTCTGCTATCCATTAACTTCCTTTTACTTTCAAATCAGATACTTCAACAGTTAAAAATCAGATACTTTTTATAACAATGATCAGCATCCATATTGGTTTTAGTGAGGTTTTTTTATTGATCTTACACAAAAGTATCAACAACAAATTATGTCTCAGTTCTGTTTACTATATCAATTTGAACTTGAAGAACTGTTTTTAAAGGGAAACGGCTCAGTTGATTTCAAGAAGAAGAAAAAGACTATTTCAATAACTTTATGTTATTTTACGGTTCAATAGCCATCCCATCTTTCGCTCTTGGAATTCTAAAATATATATTTCATGCCCAAAGAAATATATTTTAAGCGGTACTTATAAATCACTTTATAGAAAGAGGTGGAATTTGTCGTGAATTTAGGATTTTAAACTATTTCTTTTCTTGTGAATATATCCCTGCAGTTTAGTTCTTATATTCTAAATTGCTGTTTTATTTTTTAAATGCTCAAGCTGTTTAAAAATACGGAGAGAGTTGAGCTATATTATTGTTCAAATTTACTATAACCTTAATATAGAACGAAGTTGATCAAAATATTCATGCAAATTGATCCTTGTTAAATTTGATTGATCGATATTACAGCTCAATTTTAACCGAAAACGTGGTTTGATTTAACACCTTAGTATGATCGAAATTAATTTACTTTAAGTTACGGCTCAAAGTGCTCGTATTGTGGTTCAACTTTACCGGAAAAGTGGTTAATTTCAACGCCGTATTAAAATCATATTATATTTGCAGTAAATTACGGTTTAAATTACTCATATCGTGGTTCAATTTGAACGGAAACGTGGTTTATTTCAACAACTTATAAAAAGCGCAACAAATTTGTACGAAGTCACGATCCAAAATTCTTATATCGTGATTCAACTTTAACGGAAACGTGGTATAATTCAACACCTTATTATTAAGAAGGCAACTAATCGAAATATAGGGTTCAAGGTACCTGTATTATGGTTTAATTTTTAACTGATTTTTCTGGGAGTTAATTTCATTATATTTTAACTTGTACGAAAGTTTTTGCTGCGAGCAATTCGTTTACTCACTGCTTTAAGTTGCTGTTGAAAGTTTATTCACAAACTTTCTTGGTATAGTGGTCAGGGAATTAGCCTTGCATCAGAAATGTTCTGGCTTCGAATCCCGGAAAAAGCATGGATGTTCCTCCATTCTCTGTATCTGTCTTTACTGTGAGAGCAGCAATGGCCCTCCTAATATGGTGTCCTTGAAAGAGTGACCAACAAATCTGCTCTAATACGCCCGAATTGACGAATGTCAACCCAGGTTGGCATTGGAAAAAAACTTTCTTGGTGGTTTCTTATTAACTTACATTTTGCTTTAGAGAGAATGTTTGGCAGTGTTTGAATATGTTTAAGGCTTTTGCCATAACGGAATTTTCGCTTTATCATAATACATACTTTTTGCTTTTGAATTAAATATTATTTTTTTACTTTATATAAGTATAATTTAAAAAATTTATACTTCATATAACATGCAAAGTTTATGTTTTTAACGAACTATAGAGACAATATACTTAGATATAGAAGCACTTATTGTTTTTTTTGCTGACTTCGTAAATTTGGAGTGCAACATCTTCAATTAATGCCTCATTCCTTTCTTTCAACCGTTTTCTCCTAAATTTGGACCTTCACTTATTTCCACTTCATCACGTATGAGAATGTTTTATTTCCGTTTACTTCTTTTATTACACCCTCGAGGGCTTGGTTTAACGCCCTCTCTGGAAGACCTATGATTCTTTATAAAAGAAGTACAAGACAAAAAGGCTTCTTACTAAATGCATTATAATGTTTGTGTTTTTTTACTGTCTACACTTTTCCATAAACTTTAATTCCAGTAAAAAAAAGTTTTATTTTAGAATATTTATAAGTTTTCCATGTAGAATTCAGGGGTCTGTTTAGAAGAAATTTAGGTCCGTTAACGGACCCCTCACAAAATATCTTTTCATTAAAACGGACCCTTCACAAAATATTTTAACTTAAAAACGGACCTTTCACAAAATGATTTTTTCTTAATCGGATCCTTCACAAATTTGTTTATCTTCATTATTGTCTTATTAATTGAATTAACCCTTATCAGGGCAGAAAACAAGAAAGATGGATGTAAAAGAATTAAGTTTTGTCTTCAGCAGACGATTCTTCCATTATTCGTCCGTAATGAATATTCTGAGTTCAGCAGTAAAGGCTAAATACCAAATATTTGTATGTTGCATCTCTAATTTAGAAGCTGCAATTGCTGTTTATTTTTGAAAATTTAATTTTTTTTATTATAATTTTACAGTGCCGAGTATAATCTTGTATCTACTTGTATTTACAATTTAAAAACTCATTGAAAAAGTTTTTTGCAATTACCGGACCCTATTCATAAAAGAACGAATTCATAAAAGCGAACCCTGGTTGAAAGAATGTGAGTAATTTTTTCACAATTTCACGAAAACCGGACCTTTCACAAAATGTCTGGATAGACCCCTGGAATTAGTGTTTAAATCAGTGGGTTTCATTGAAAAAATATAAGATATTATAGTATAGTAATTAGTGAATATTATCGCGTTTCTTTAAACCAATTTTTAATATATTTTCATAATTTTAATAATTAAAGAATAATTATTACACTACACTGATGTAAATGCATTTTTTTTATTAAATGCATAATTTTTGTGATGAATGTAGTAGTTTGAACATTTGGGAATTCACCAAGTGTTGGCTTAATTCAGAACGTGCATCGTTTATTAATAGTTTTAAGGATGTGGTTTTTGTTAGGGAAAATAAAATGTGCTTTCTTTGAACAGCCTTAAAATACATAATTGTTAAAGAGCGATATTTCCCACAGAAAGAAAGTAGTCGAAGAAATGCCTCAAAATGCATAATTGCTGAAGAGCGATACTTCATATAGCGAGAAAGCTTTCGATTAATTGCATCAAAATGCATAAATTCTAAAGAGTGATATTTCATATAGAAAAGAAGCATTAGAAGAACTGTCTCAAAATTCATTAGTGCTAAAGAGAGATATTTCATGTGTAGACAATTATGCATTTTCCTTTCGATTAACTGCCTCAAAATGCATAATTGCTGAAGAGAGATATTTCATATAGAGAGGAAGTTTTCGAAGAATTGCTCCTCAAAATGCACAATTGCTAAAGAATGATATTTCATATAGAAAGGAAGCATTAGAAGAACTGTCTCAAAATGCATTAGTGCTAAAGAGAGATATTTCATGTAGAGACAATTATACATTTTGCCTTCTATTAAACTGCCTCAAAATAAGTAATTGCTGAAGAGAGATATTTCACATAGAGTGGAAGCTTTCGAAGAACTGCCTCAAAATGCATAATAGCTAAAAAGCGATATTTCATATAGAGAGGAAGCTTTACATTAACTGCATCAAAATGCATAATTGCTAAAGAGTGATTATTTCATATAGAAAAGAGGCATTAGAAGAACTGCCTCAAAATGCACTGATGCTAAAGAGTGATATTTCATTTGAAAAGGCAGCCTTCGAAGAACAGTCCTAAATGATGTAATTCCTTAAAAGAGATATTTTGTATTAGGTGGAAGATTTCGAAAAACTGCCTTAAAATAAGCAGCTGATCACAAAAAAAAGCGATAGTTTTTATAGTGAGGAAGCTTTCAAAAAACAGTTTAATACATAATTGCTAAAAAGAGCTATTTCATATGAGGAAGGAGTCTTCAAAGAACAGCCTTTAAATACGTAACTAAAGCAAAATGCAATGCGTACATGCATGTTTGAACAAAAAAAAAAACACCCATTTACCCTTTCTTTTGTATAAGGAATATCAATTTTAATAAAGCCTTCCAGACAAACAACTCCCACATCAATTCAGTCGGCATCCAAATAATGAAAAATAAGACAGTAGAACAAAAAAAAAAAGATTTCCGACTCTATACAAGTACAAAACATTGTTAACAAAAATAGCATGACTCAACCATTCCATTCATAACGAATTCTAACTAGAAAAGATGTACTGCGAAAGGATTTACTAATCTACCGAGTGATTAGTACTGNATATTTCGTGTAGAGACAATTATGCATTTTGCCTTCGATTAACTGCCTCAAAATTCATAATTTCTAAAGAGTGATATTTCATATAGAAAAGACGGCATTAGAATAACTGCCTCAAAATGCATTAGTGCTAAAGAGCGATATTTCATGTAGAGACAATTATGCATTTTGCCTTCAATTAACTGCCTCAAAATTCATAATTTCTAAAGAGTGATATTTCATATAGAAAAGAAGCATTAGGAGAACTGCCTCAAAATGCATTAGTGCTAAAGAGAGATATTTCATGCAGAGATAATTATGCATTTTGCCTTCGATTAACTGCCTCAAAATGCATAATTGCTGAAGAGAGATATTTCATATAGAGAGGAAGATTTCTAAGATCTGCCTCAAATTGCATAATTGCTAAAAAGCCATATTTCATTCGAAAAGGCCTTCGAAGAACAGTCCTAAATGATGTAATTGGGTATACTATAGCCTACGTCACAGGTTGTGTTATTCCTACTAAATTTAACCCATGAACGGCATTTTCTGCGAGCTTAACTTTAAGCCACAAATAAGCAAACGAAGTGTTTGATCGTTTAAATAGCTGCTCGCCAGATTTTATTGCATTATAAAGAAAAGTAATTAATATTCGATTTTTGATTAATAATTGATTTATGTGGATAGTGGCATTTATGTGGATAGTGGCATAGAATTTAGCATTGCGTCATGGTAAATGTTATTCCTACTAAGTGGAAGTAGTTGTGTTTTTTTTTATATTATACCCAATTCCTTGGAAGAGATATTTTGTATTAGGCAGATGATTTCAAAAAACTGCCTTAAAATACGCAGTTGAGATAAAAACAAAGCTAAAAAAAAAAAAAACGATAATTTATATAGTGAGGAATCTTTCAAAATTAAGCTTAATACATAATTGCTAAGAAGCGTTATTTCATAATATGAGGAAGGAGTCTTCAAAGAACAGCCTTAAAATACGTAACTAAAGCAAAGTGCAATGCGTACATGCATGTTTGAACAAAAAAAAAATACACCCATTTACCCTTTCTTTTGTATAAGGAATATCAATTTTAATAAAGCCTTCCAGACAAACAACTCCCACATTAATTCAGTCGGCATCCAAATAATGAAAAATAAGACAGTAGAACAAAAAAAAAAAGATTTCCGACTCTATACAAGTACAAAACATTGTTAACAAAAATAGCATGACTCAACCATTCCATTCATAACGAATTCTAACTAGAAAAGATGTACTGCGAAAGGATTTACTAATCTACCGAGTGATTAGTACTGAGATGAAATTACAGACACGTGACCCTAAAACCCTCTGACAATAACAAAGCAGCATTTCTTAGAGACTCGAATTCATTTCTAATCTCTCTTAATGAGAGACTATCTTAATTCACAATCTTGATTCGTCTTTCAATAGAGAGACCTTGTAGATGGTAATATAATAATCTTTTTTTTTATCAAGTTGTAATTGTTTTTAAATTTATTTCGAAGTTAAGATTTGCTTGAATAGATGTGGATTTTTAGTTTGGATGGGAAGACTTAACATCTTCACCATAGAAGTATAGAGGAATATCGCAAAAAAACTATTTTACAGTTCTGAATTTCTATTTTGCTGACGTAAGTCATTATAAGATAAACAAAATATGAGTTAAGCTATCTGGGGGCTAATAATTTTAAGTACAAATACGTTTACTTTCGGTTTTAACTAGTAAAAGAACGAAAATATTTCAAATGTTAAATTGCACCTAAAAATGTTTTTGTGTCTGATTTTGTATTTTAAAATATCGTCTGCACTAATTAATTAGCATATTTGAGGTCACCCTCTCGAACCATTAAGCTTGAATCCTAGAATGTGAGCTCTCTTTAGATCAAATGTTTCTTTAGGGTGGTCCTTTGTTTTTTTGCTCACTGTACATCTCAAAATAACAGCGACAAAAAATGTGATTTTAAAAGACATTTGTATCTTGAGGAGCAAAGCTAATTTTAAATTTTAAATCCCCACTCCCGAATTAAGCAAGATCAAGTATTTGAATTATGCAACACAAAATTTATTCCTCACGGTTATATTTAAAATTTCTGACTCTTTTTTAACAGAAACATTCACTTAAAAAAGCATTTACTCTATTATTAAATTTTAATAGAGTCTACCTGCAAAACTACGTCATCACAAAATATTTAGTTAATTCTTAAAAAAATTCAGTCAAAACTCTTCAGGCAAATTAATATCATAACCACTCTTTAGAATGATAAATATATTAAATGATGTCATTAACCCATATAAAAGAATATTTTTTAAGAAGGAAAACAGCTACTTTTACTTTCGAAGTAAACTTCCGGTCTGTGCGGTCTGTGTAGTAAGAAGTAGGTTACAGGTATTGCAACGGACAGAGAAAACTTATGATTTTTCCCGTGTAGTTTGGTTACTTTTAAGATTAGTAACAGAATATGTAAATAAGCTAATTAGAAAGAAATATTTCTTATTTTCAGTGCAGCAACTTAATATGGCGTTTCAATGATTATGTCCAGTAGTGTTACTGTTTAGTAGCATTATGAAACAATTTTTTGTTGTTGCACTTATACAACTACTTCATCTAACCTAATTTGGGTGTGGGGATTTCAAGTCTTAAATTTTGTGTCTAAACCAAAAATTTTTTAAAGACATTTAAAGTCAACTTTTTTTTTGAAATAACCAAGTTAAAAAACGTTATATATAATAGGGCGTAGCGTATATGTTGTGATAAACTTATAGGGGAGTTAGAGTACATCATCAGGATTCAAATTGAGTAGGATTCTATGCCGGGAAATGTCGTCAAATTTATTAAGAATACTTTCTTATAATGAACTGTTTCTTTGTGTGCTTCTGAACAGGCCATTATAGGGAAGCACCCCAACCAATATACGAATATTCATCTCGCTGTGAAAATACCATTGATTTATTTAGTTATTAAACGATAGGTTATTTAGTTATAGAAGACTGCAGTTCTTGAAACTGTTTCTAAGAAACTAAAATACGTAAAAAACTTCTATGAATCTAAGAAACCAACAGTATCTCAGCATTGATTCCTGTAAATGAGGGGTCATAGTTTGTGGGACAAGTGGAAACGTCTCGCTTGTGGAAGTTTTATTTAGTCCTTCAGTTATTAAACGATAGGTTATTTAGTTATAGAAGATCTTGAAACTGCCTCTAAAAAACTAAAAGACATAAAAAACCTCTATGAATCTAAGAAACCATCAGTAACTCAACATTAATTCCCGTGAATGCTGAGTAATAGTTTGTAGGCCGAGTGGAAATATCCCGTTCGTAAAAATTTTATCTAGTCATTCAGTTATTAGACGATAGGTTATTTAGCTTTAGAAAACTGCAGTTCTTGAAACCGCCTCTAAGAAACTAAAAGACATAAAAGTTTTTCTAAATCCAAGAAACCATCAGTATCTCAACATTGATTCCCGTAAATGATGGGTCATAGTTTGTGGGTCAAGTAGAAACGTCTCGCTTGGGGAAATTTTATTTAGTCCTTCAGTTACTAAACGATAGGTTATTTAGTTACAGAAGTTCTTGAAACTGCCTCTAAAAAACTAAAAGACATAAAAAATCTCTATGAATCTAAGAAACCATCAGTATCTCAACATTAATTCCCGTAAATGCTGGGTAATAGTTTGTGGGCCGAGAGGAAATATCCCGTTTGTAAAAATTTTATTTGGTCATTCAGTTATTAGACGATAGGTTATTTAGCTTTAGAAAACTGCAGTTCTTGAAACTGCCTCTAAGAAACTAAAAGACATAAAAGTTTTTCTAAATCTAAGAAACCATCAGTATCTCAACATTGATTCCCGTAAATGATGGGTCGTAGTTTGTGTGTCAAGTGGAAACGTCTCGCTTGTGGAAATTTTCTTTAGTCCTTCAGTTACTAAACGATAGGCTATTTAGTTATAGAAGTTCTTGAAACTGCTTCTAAAAAACTAAAAGACATGAAAGTTTTTCTGAATCTAAGCAACCATCAGTGTCTCAACATTGATTCCCGTAAATGCTGGGTAATAATTTGTGGGTCGAGTGGAAACGTCCCGTTTTGGAAAATTTTATCCAGTCATTCAGTTATTAGACGATGGGTTATTTAGTTTTAGAAGACCGCAGTTCTTGAAACTGCCTCTAAGAAATGAAAAGACATAAGTTTTCTAAATTTAAGAAACCATCAGTATCTCAACATTGATTCCCGTAAATGTTGGGTCAAAGTTTGTAGGTCGAGTGGAAGCGTCCCACTTGTGGAAATTTTATTTAATCATTTAATTATTAGACGATAGGTTATTTAGTTATAGAAAACTGCAGTTCTTAAAACTGTCTCTGAAAAACTAAAAGACACTAAAAGTCTCGATGAATCTAAGAAACCATCAGTATCTCAACAGTGATTCCATATATGTTGGGTCATAGCTTATGGGCTGAATTTAAATGTTCTGCTTGTGGACATTTCATTTATTTATTTAAATATTAGAAGACAGGTAATTTAGTTTTAGAAGACCTCAATTCCTTAAACTATCTCTGAGAAACTAAAAGACATTAAAAGTTTTTATGGATCTAAGAAACCATCAGTATCTCAACATCGATTCCTTTAAACGTTGGGTCATAGTTTGTGGACCGGAACAGAAGAAAAGGTTAATAAATTCGACTCCCCGTAAAGTTTATACCAATTATTGGTAATGCAGCACATGCAATTACGATTTTTGCACAATAAAGGGGCTTTACCGATTATCTTTATTCACGGCCAACTGAGGGGGTGTTGCAAGATCACGCTAGTTGTGATCAGTCATGCGCTCTTGTTCAATGTGGTCACGAAATCCCTTAAGAGGTCCTGTTGTTCTGAGAGAGACGATTTAGATTCAATTTTAACGAAACTGAGTGAAACAATATTGTGACTATTCCGTGTGTTTTCCATGAGGTGTATTCTGTACCGCTTTTATATCCGGCTTGTTTTGTTATTATTTTTTAATTTTATTATCCTTAACAATATGGTCAAATTTCTTAAAGTCCAGCTGAAATTAAAATAAAAGAACTTTTTTATTTAAGTGTCATGAATTTGTTACCATAAATACACTTTCAAACTACAGTTACAAAATACTTTCAGAAAATTAGTTCAATTTTGAACCTTAATATTGGTATCTTGAACCATGGTATCTTACAAAATTTCTGCACAACCTTCATAAAATAATAAAAAAAAATTATTTTTCAGTTCAGTTTGAATCCATAGTATCATGAAGTCAAATTTGCATTATATTACAGTTTAATATGACACCATATTAAAGTTAAAGCAAATTTGTACTATATAATGTAAAAACCTTCTCCAAAATTTTTTCAGTTTACTAACGGTTTTCATGAGTTTGCTAACTAAGCCTTGATTGACTAATTATTTTGTAATCCCCAAATAGTTTAGCAAATGCAATTGTAAACATACTTTTTTGTTAGAAAATTACATACTCTGAGATTTTAATAGTTACTGTACTGACATTTCGTATTGCATCGCGTTAATTTTTTGGTATACATGACTTTTTCGACTAAAGTAATTTACAGGATGTATTTTTGTTGCCAATTTCCTAGTTGATTTTCGACGCTTAATATTAAAATACAAAACAATGTAGAAAAACAGTGGTATAGGCAGCAATATAGGTTAAACGGAAATTGCAACAAATCCGTGAACTTAGCGTTATTTCCTAAATGAGCAAAATTTTGAGGAATATATTTCTCCAAATAAACACGTTGTATACTTTTGTTTATTTTGAATCGTATTTATGTTGAGAATACTAGACAGAGTTTTTCTTTAATATCTTTTACATTGTGAAGCTTTATGTATGTAAATAATATTGATTGACAAATAGATGTTTGTTTCAACATTGTTTTCAGTGTAAGCTGAATGTCGACATTTGTTGGTGTAAGATGGAAATAACGATACGATATTTAACAAAACACTTTGATTCAACATCGTCAATCAGTGTAAGCTGAATTGCGACATTTGTTGGAGTAAGATAGAAATAGCAATATTTAAGAGCAACAAAAAATGTTTGATTCAACGTTGTCAATCAGTGCAAGCTGAATTTCGACATTTGTTGGAGTAATATGGAAATACTTGTAGCAATATTTAACAACAACAAAAAATGTTTGATTCAACATTGTCCATCAGTGCAAGCTGAATGTCGACATCTGTTGGTCTACGATGGAAATAACGATACGATAATTATCGAAAAATTTTGATTCAACATCGTCAATCAGTGTGAGCTGAATGCCGACATTTGTTGGAGTAAGATGGAAATAGCAATATTTACAAAAACAAAAAAAAAATTGTTGCAACATTGTTCATCAGTGCAATTTGATTGCTGAGAAGTGCTGGTGTCAACGAGAAAAAGAATATTTAACAAAAATATCTTATTACTCATTTTCCATCATTAAATCACAAATGTCGACATTTGTTGATATAAATTATAATAAAATTTGTTCGTTCATTATGAAGAGCATAGAATGATAAAAATATTTTATACATCATTCTTCATCAGTTCATGCTAATATCGAAATTTACTGACGCAAGTGAGAAAAAACTAGTGTTAAAAGCAAAATATTTTATTCAACGTTCTTCATCAGTACACGCCAATTGTCAAATCAGTAAAATGTCAAACGCCAAAAATCAGTAAAATCTAAAAGTGAAAAATAACAAAGTTTAATAAATATTTTTGGTCCTTCAGTTACTA
>NC_092213.1:47623767-47692415 GCF_043381705.1 Parasteatoda tepidariorum | reverse complement strand
CATTGAATATAAGTAATATATTTCTCCAAATAAACATGTCGTATATTTTCGTTTATTTTGAAGCGTATTTATATTGAGAATACTAGACAGTTTTTCATTAATATCTTTGACATTATGAAGTTTTATGTATGTAAATATTATTGATTGACAAAAAATTTTTTTTGAATCAACATTGTCCATCAGTGCAAGCTGAATGTCGACATTTGTTGGTGTAAGAGGGAAATAACGATACGATATTTTAAAAAAAGTTTTGATTCAACATTGTCAATCAGTGTGAGCTGAATGCCGACATTTGTTGGAGTATAAGATAAAAATAGCAATATTTAACAACAACAAAAATGTTTGATGCAACATTGTCCATCAGTGCAATTTGATTGCTGAGATGTGCTGGTGTCAACGAGAAAAAGAATATTTAACAAAAAAATTTTCATTACACATTTTCTATCATTAAATAACAAATGTCGACATTTGTTGGTAGAAATGATAATAAATTTCGCTTGTTCACTATGAAGATCATAGAATGATGGAAATATTTTATACATCATTATTCATCAGTGCATGCTAAATATCGACATTTACTGATGCAAGAGAGAAAAAAATAGTGTTTAAAGCAAAATATTTTATTCAACGTTCTTCATCAGTAAACACCAAATGTCAAATCAGTAAAATGACAAACGCCAAAAATCAGTAAAAGCCAAAAGTGAAAAATAACAAAGTTTAACAAATATTTTCGAAAATTCAGCAAAGCAACTCATTGAATAATGACATTCAACAAAGGGTGTCACACAAATTTTGGTCTCTCAATGTAACATTAAGCTACAAACATTCAACACGGAATAAAACACCTCTTCAAAAAAAAAGTGAAAGTCCTTTTACGCCCCACCATGTCCTTAAAAAATTAATTTTTTTTATGTTATTTGACCTTCTTTCTTCGCCTAGGCATCGGCCTACAATTTGCCAAAATTGGCACACTCCCCACGATGATATTCGTCAATCCTCTTGAAGACTAAGCTTTTATAACATAGAAGGCGTACGTAATAAATTTTCTATTTATTTATCTAAATAAACAATCAAAACTCTAATAATTTAAAATCACATTGTTTATGTTAGTAATTTAAAGAGGATTCGATGTTAAACAAAAAAAATTATGCTGATGTTGTTTATAAAAAGGTGCTTTTTGCTATTTAATTCTATCGACATTAACTAGTTATTTTTTACGAAACTTTATGCCTACAACTTTTCATAACTGGAGTTTATTGCAATTTAATAAGCATATATTAACGTATACGATTTGAGGAACACAGTGCCTTTAAAGTTCAAATTTTTGAACTCTTTGATTTAAAGGGTTAAAAAATCTTGGTTGGCTTAATTTTTATATATGTGTCAATTTAAAAGCATTTTTATTGATAGATCTTACAAACTTGCAACAATAAAACACAAATAAATAAAAATCATGTGCAATGAAAAAATACAAATGTAAACAGAAAAATCTTAATACTTTATGATCAGGTGCATTCTCAGAATATAAATTGACACTAGGCTGAGTTTTTGTTGATCTTTAGTACCAATAATGTTTACCATGTCTTTGATTTTATAGAAACTCCGAAAAGCTGGATAATTTTTCCCGAAATGCTTTGGTAATAACTTTAGTAGAATTAGCAATAAAGTATAGTTTTGTAACATGAGGTAAAATCTGGTTTATGTGGTAAAATGTGATAATTTTATCATGATACCTTAGAACATTGCTTAAAAACCATTTATTCGGTTAAATTTACATTTCAATTTTGTGTCTTTTACTAAATATGTGGTAATAAAAATTAATATTTCAAAAACCAGAATTTCCGGTAAATCGTTACCATATGAGCTGAAGAATTACCAAATGAACAGTTTTAATACTGCACATTTGATTATTTACATCAGAAATATGGCCTTTTTACTAGAAATATCAGTAAGGTAATTTTATCAGAATTTCCTTCTCCGTGTAAAAATTAAAGGCGTGAATCATTATTTTTGACGCAGTTTTATCATACTTATATAAAATACAAAAAATTAGATTGAATTTATCAATGAAGCGAGCCTTGATTGTGTATCTTTCTCAATACGCCTATAATGGGTTTCAGAAAATGACGTTTTCCTTGATAAGAGAGTGATAATTTTGTTTTCTTAAAAAAATTCGGAGAATCATAAATATATGAATCATGAAGCGTTATTGTTGCGTTCTAGAAATATGTTTCGACAACTACATGTTACGTTTAAAAATATGTTTTTAGAAATACATGTCATAAAATACCAAAATGTTACATTTTGGTATTTTACAAATTTTTTCACGGCATATTTTAAATTTCATCTTAGAAATGTAAACTTGGTCGAATCTTTTTCTATTTCCATTCAGTTTTTATATAGTTAAATTGGTAAATAAAAAGCGTTAAAATGATTTAGTTCTGTTTTAAAAAGCCATTAAAGTCACAAATATTGAATTCATTTTTTGGATCATATAAGCTAAATACGTATAGTGGATCAAAAGTTGAATGCTCTTTTGCACGTCAGTTTAAGGAAATAAAATTTACAAATAAATTTATCAATGAATATTTTTCAAGAAAAAAATACAAAAAGCTTAAAATCTTAGCCTTATGAAAATTTAATGCAGATTTAAGTTCTTTTGCAAAAACCTCATAAAAAATTATTCTTCATATAAATTCGACAATTTTCTAATATATTGTCTGAAGATCTCAATATATATCAAGTTTTTTTTCTCAATTTCAATTTTCGATATTATTTCAATATTAGTTCTTTTTTTAAATTAGGTATCCACATTTGCCACAATTGCGGGATGCACTGTAAAAAAAATATTAATAAATCTGTTGTATTACGGAAAATTTTTGACAGCAAAGTTGCCGTAGATTATCCGTATGTTACGGGAAAAAACACGTTGAAAGAAATTTTTTGAAATAAAACACTATAGAAAATATTTGTGAAGCATGTTGATAGCGGTAGAAAAATATTTATTATAGCATATCAAATATTTATTATAGTTGTGCGGTAAAGAAGTTTAGCATGTTGATTGGTGTATACATTCTGGTTTGCGTGGCGAATCAGATTTTTAAAATTTTAATTATTCCATTTTTCGCAACTTTTAAGGCATGAATCAACCTGAAAAATTAATCCTTTTGAACATATGAAAGAACCGTTGTAGAATTTTAATCTTGTTTTCATCGTTAAGGTCAGGCGTTCCGAAGCGGGATTCGAACCTGAAACCTTGCTGATATCAGGTCAACTTCTTGACAACTATAAGAGCATCTGCTTAAATGTATCAAGTTATTCTGTAGTTATAGAGAACAGAAATTTTCTGAAGGAGAGTTTCAGAATTACTTTTAATAGAATTTTTTTGCAGTGTACATCAAGTACGTAAATCAATCATTTATCAAATATAAGAATTTGATAAGTAAAAATTTGCAGTAAATCAAAAATTTACCTTATGAGAAATGTTTAACTAAGATAAATAAAACTAAAGAAAGTCTGTAGTAGTAAAAGAAATATCAAATTATTCTGAAAATTAAAAGAATAAAATTTCAAATTTAATTACTTACAATCAGCAAGCGTTGCGAATTTCTATAATTCTGTCTTACCTATTTATTTTACATTAGACATCTACACATTACATTACATTAGACATTAGACATTTGTAAAGTTGGCAAAAAAATTACACAAAAAAGTCTAATATTCTAAAAAATTCAAAATTTTCAAAAAAGATTAAATAAAACATATNCATAAAGGCGTAGTAGTAAAAGAAATATCAAATTATTCTGAAAATTAAAAGAATAAAATTTAATTACTTATAATTTCTAAACTTCTGTCTAACCAACTTATTTTACATTAGACATCTAGACATTACATTACATTAGACATTAAACATTTGTAAAGTTAGCAAAAAAATTGCACAAAAAAGTCTAATATTCTAAAAAATTCAAAATTTTCAAAAAAGATTAAATAAAACATATAAGTTAGTTTTAAAAAACTTATTTTAATCTCTCACTTTTTTCCCATGTGTTATTGTAAACATTCTGAGATATTTTTCAATAAAATATAAGCGATTGATTTTCTATTTCAGCGAAAATAATTCATTTCATAGGAATTCAATTTTCTCCATCGAAAACAGTCTACTATATTGATGCAGCACATTATATTTTTCTACGGATTACATTTTACGAAACGCTTCGAGTTTTCTTTTACAAAATTATTGGGTAACAATGCTGATAAGAAAAAAAATATTAAAACAAAATAATCTTTTACAGTGAAATATTTGTTTTAAATTTAATATATGCGCGGTTATTTATTTAAATATTCTCAGCTATGTTCAACAATTTATTTTCATTTATCTTTTGCGAAATCCTTTTACAAAATAGTTGAAGAGAAAATTGATTTCTTAGATTATTGCTTATTGATTCCATTGAATATAATCGGAATTCTAAAATAATGATTCTTTATAAAGAAGGACTGCTTTCAAGTTCTTTTTTAACTTGTATCGATCTTGATAAAAATTATTTTAATTTGTTGCTTAAGGGGTCGATGTCGCTTAAGGGGAGCAGGTCTGCAAAATGATAGGAATTATTTTATTAATATTTAGTATTTATCTAAAAAACTGAATCTCTAACTTTCATCTTTGCTGTTAATTTCGTTTTCAAAACTTTCAACTTTGGATAATTCCTACATGAAGAAAATTTATTTTGTAACCTTACCGCTTTGTATGGTAAAGATATTTCTGGTTAAAAAGCAACATAATTCTGGCGAATAGAACCAAAATATACGATATTTAAATCATCCATTTGGTAATTTATAATTTTAAATAATAGTTCTCATTAACGTACATTTAATAAAAAATACAAAACGGAAAAATAAATTTAACCGGTTTTTTTGCCGTGCTCTCTCTAAGGCATGATAAAATTATTTAATTTTGCCACACTTAACAACTTTTATCACATATTATAAAACCATATTTCATTGTGAATTATACCGAAATCATTACCAAAGCGCTTCGATAAAAATTATCTTGCTTTTTGGTGCTCTTATAGAATCAGAAACATAATAAATTTTACCATATTCTAGTAAATTAATTCCATGCTTTTTTTTTTCTCTAAGTGCATCTTTTGAAAATAAATCTTTAAACAATAAATGTTTGATATTGAAAAACGCTTTGATATTTTTCAAAACAAATCAATGTTTAAAGTTCTGCAATTTGCGTGAATTTTTCATACAAGTCTGTATAATTTCGAATTGCAAAATTCGAATTGTAAATATTTGTTGCTCTTCTTCTCATATGGGATTTTTTTAAAAGTATTTAGCACAATGACAGTTAAAGTACTCACTCTTATTTTGAAACCCATAATTTTAAATTTTTAAAGGCATTTGAAAAAGCAGCTGGCAAAATTAAGGCACCGAATTTGACAAATTTGAACTTATAATCATAACTCGCAACATTTAAATGATTATAGAAATTGTTGCTTTTTTCAATTTGAATTGATGTCAATGAACTAGCATTGATCTAATGGAATATTTGCAAAATTTTTGTGTTTATCCTTAGAGGTTACCCGGAAACAACTTTGGCTCATATGCGTACTACACCATAATTTTTTTAGAGTGGAGATTAGATAGTGGTTGTTAAGTATCTCACAGTCTCCGCTCCACGCTTTCCCATCTCTCAATGATTGACTTTTTTCAGATCTGAAATTGCATAGAACATTACATTAGAGGGCATTAAAAACCAGGGATAAAATTTTATAGAGAAAGTAAAATCCAATTAGACTCTCAGTTTTTATAACAGGGTACCTTACCCTATCGAACGACATGCAAGAAGAAAATTCTATTTACGATACCAAATGGGAAGTCCGTTACTCTGAATAGATATCTAAAATACTTTAGCTTCTTGTACATCTGTTTTGTAGAAAGCTTTAACTGAGTTCTGCAAACCAGAGTACAAGGCCATTTCCGATACTTTTTTAAAAATCGAAGCTTTTGAATCCAACAATATGCCAAAGACCAAAAATAACGGAGACACGAAACCATTAAAATTTTACTTGACCCGACATAAAAAATTATCAGCAGTTCCTCAACCTAGCAATCAAGGTTGTTATTGCTGTTGTTGTCTTATGCCACTTGTCAATACGAACAAGTTTATTTTAAGGCAGAGGGATGTGCTTCTTCACGTTTGTCAGTGGTGCCATCTTTGGCCAAGAATTCGACTTCTGCCACACACATGCATCACAGCCCGTTTTACAGGGCGGACACATTGATTGACACACCAACCATTCATTCACATATCGGTAACCCCCAGGTTATTGATTTGTTATTGGAACTTGGAGGACCTTGTGACTCCAGCAGATTGTACACCAATCACCATTTTGTTAATAGGGAGTCTTCGGATGGCGGGAATAGAACTTTATTCGGGGGTCACCCTGAGTGCCGGAACTTTTTACCATAATTTGATCTATAATACTTTGCAGCGTAGTAATGTTTTTTAGTTTCTAGAACTTCGGTCCTGTGACTAAATTTTCTTAATTTCTACCCTTTTATGCAATCAATTAATGTCATTCTCTTTGCCTTTTGTCACGTAATTTACACTGCCAATATTCTTGAAATAAATTGTGGCAGAGTATACTATCGATAGAACGTTTTAAATATATAAAAACCAAATTGATAAGTATTTTTACCTCAGGATGGCAAAATTAAATTTAAATGCACCATTTGTCCACCTCTACTTTGTAGATATATGCAAATAATTAAAACAATAACAGGGTTCCCCATGTTTCTAAAATTTCTCAAAACTACTGAAAAATGCCTTAATTTAGCTTTTATTTAAGAATTGAAAAATGATTCTTGGGATATTTCTTACACCAATATATTTCTCTGCAGTTTAAATTCTTATTAGTACCTCGAAGCATCAAAGTTTATTTCATTCTTACGCTACCGCTTTAAAAAGCATTTCTGATCGTAAAAACTTTGAATAAATATAAAATAATTTTTTTCTCTAAATTTTCAACCAAAAAAATTTTAGATACATAAAATGGCGTGATTTAAACAATAAAATGCTTGACCTCTAAGCATAAAGGCGTATAGTCTTTAAAGTATCTCACCTTATCACCTAATTATCACAGCACTCGTAAAACAATGAAACCAGAAACCATGTATCCTTCCTGGCCACTATTCGACCCATCTGTAAACTTTCTCGTCATGCAAACGATATTTTTTCAATCAGATAAGCATTTTTTTTCTAAAACATTATTCGCTCTCTAGAGCACATAGAAAATGTATTCAACTGTTTCTGACGATTTCTAGTATTCGTAAAATGATTTTTTTTCTCACAAATAGGAAATTATCACGAAAGAAACTAAATAATTATTTACTTCGAATATCTCTGTAAATAGTTTGCTTTATCCGGTTTCCTGTGAATGTTCCATAAACTTTATTCAGTGATAGATTTTTACAACACGAAAGGTGGCTTTAAACATTATTTCCGATTTTAAATTGCTCTGTGCACGGTTTTTTAGTCACGAAATTATTTTTGGATTCCTATAAAGGATACAGTGGTATTTCTAAATTTATAAACTGCAATAAATTTTATCATTTAATATTATTTTTTAAACACTCATTTCATTTTTTACCAAATAGTACAGTTTTTTAACTGATATTATATTACTCTGTGTTCGTAATTTTGCAAGTAATTTGTCACATATTACATTGCAAATTTCGTATCAGATAAACAGCACGCAATCAAGTACAAAAAAAAGCTACTTCTTTATCAGTAAATGCATGAAAAAGCAGTTAGTATTTTGAAGTTAATATTTTAATTAACCTTATTCCACGCATGCAATTTTTTATTACATTTTTAAAGATAGTGTAGTTTAAAAAAATTTTTAAAAAATTTTCGATTTGGTTAACATTAGATGGTCTGTTTGACTTAGCATATCTCTATTAGTTAGGCAGATTGGTGAAAGAATTGAAAGAATTGCGCCCTTAAGAATAAAACTCGACATACATATAAGACGCATATAAAGCTTTAATTTTGAATCATATACCATCTCAGATTCAGCCAATAACAATAATGGCAAGCGTTCAAAATGGTGATCTCTGAAAAATTTTGCTGCGCACCTTTTAAATGTTTTATGACAATTTTAAATTATATTTATTAAACAAATGACGAAATTTTAAGTTTTTGTTCTTGCATTTTTCCATTTTAATTAATATATATGCTATTGAAGTATTACACGTCACCTACTCGCCTCGCTCACCGGCCCCCACTATTACTTCTCAATCGATTTTTGTTTGTTGATGATAGGCAGATTGTTAGACAAATGTATTATGTGTTATTCAATTTTCAATAATATTTGTCGTGTTTTATTAATAGTATTTCCATTTCAATAAAATTTTTACGGATTATTAAAGGTATGGATTATTACTGGAATGGATTGATTAATCACTTATTTTACAATTAGTCTAATGATTAGAGCAAAAAAAAACTTCTTCTGAAAAGTTAATAGTCAAGTTGACAAAAAACTTTGTTACTTTATTTGAAATGATACTTGAAATATATAGATCTATAAGAGTACAATATATATATAAACTATAAGAGTATGATATACTCCTCTGTATGCTTCCCTCAAAGTGGGGGTTGAAGGAAGTGGGGGTGATCTGAGGGGGGAAATTGAATTTCTTACAATTATGAGCAAAATATAGGATGACCTCATAATTAGATTCACAAAAAATTCAAAATTTATAGAAGACATATTAGGCATTAAAATTTCTTTGCTGAAACTTATTTATTGAGAATTAAGTGTACCTACATTTTGATCTAATTAACAAAATCATCTGATCTAATTATAATAATGTAACAAAAATTAAAAAACAAAGAAGTATTGATTAACAAAAATAAGGAGTATTTTAAAACAAAACAAATACGAAAACAACATAGATATGATATTAAATTTGAAAGATGTTAGAAGATTTGGAGCATGTTATACTCTAACTTCGCTTAAATTAGCAACAGCCTGTTGTTTGCTACTTTGCACCATTTTCATACAATACTATGGTTTATCCAGAAGGGAATAGGGTTCAATTTAACACCTTATTAAAGATGCAAATAATTGCACCTTGATATTTTTCAGTGTTGAAACATTTTTTCTAAAAAGTATAAATTTATTCTGAACTTCTATAACTTAATTCCTCGCTATAATGTTTGGAACATTTTTTTACCTTAATTTCTTCATTAATCAATAAAATACTTTTTTTGCTTAATTAGTTTCCAATAACAAAATCTCTTTGAATTTCAGGCTAAGACGCGAAACTTATTTATTAAATTACAGCTTGGCATCTCAACAATGATTTTCTTTCTCTCTTTTTTTTAATCCCTCAAATCAAATGCTCATTTATCACTGTTTAGTTATCAGTTTATTAAATTGTCAACAAGGGATGGTGATACTTTTTTGTGCTTTGAATTGATTATTCTTTCTTAGTAAAAGTATTTTTTGAACAAACAAAATGGTTTACATGGTGGCATTTTCAAATTGGGTCGCAAAAAAACAGAACATGCTGAAAAATATTTTAAATTTATTTAATTATTATTTATTTTACTTCATCCAAATAAAGTATCTGTTATAAATTAGCAGATAATTTTTATATTTATATAGAAATAGGAAAATGTTACAAAAAAAATAATCAAACAGAATTGAAAAAAGGAATAATAGCTTGAAATAGCATTTGTATCAGTATTTTTTATATTAATATATTATGGAATTCTAATTTCTGTGTCATTCAGTTCTTAATATTATTTGTCATATTTCATTAATAACATTTCAAGTTGAGCCAAATGTTTATGGATTATTAATGATATTGATTAATTAATGCTAAAGTAATAAGTGTAAATACACTCTGAAATAAGTGTAAATACACTTATTTCTGAATTAATCCTATGATTAGAGCCAAAAAAAAAGTTTTTTCTGAAAAGTTAAAACGCGAGTTAAAAAAAAATACTTTGTTATAAACAGAATCTTCTGAAGAACATAGAACCCGCCGAATTTTTTTTTAATTTTATTTAATTATTATTTATTTTACTTCATCTAAACAAAGTATCTGTTATAAATTGTCAGGTAAATTTCATATTTATATGGAAATAGGAAACTTTTACATAAAAATAATCAAACAGAATTGGGAAAATAGGAATATTAGTGTGAAATATCATTTCTATCAGTATTTTTCATGTTAAAATATAATGGAATTCTTAGTTTTGCGTATTCTACACAATCTTTAATTAAAAAAAACCATGCCTTAACTAAGACCCAAAGTCTGATCCTAAGTTTGATCCAAATTGAACAAAACTATTATTTCCAAATATTACTTCGAAACACTCTTTAATTTATTTTACAGTTACAATAAAATTAAAGAAGTTCTGACCATAACATATGTTGTGACAAGTTACATATTGCAATAATACACTCAGTTATTCGAAATAAGGCAGTTTACAAAGTGTACTAGCACGATAAACAAAATTTATGCCCTTTAACAATTTTAGTTTAATTGTTTGCATTGCAACAATCAATACATGAAAGGAATATCTTACATTAATTATTAATTCATGCGTAATCTGAATATCAATGCGTCTAGTTTTCCTAGGAACTTAACCATGCTCATTTACCTTCATTTTTTTATAAGACAACGTTTAACTGTGACTTCTATCCTAAAAATGTCATTTTCTGCTTCATTTTAATAATGAAATGCAGATTTGGTTTTAGGATTTCAAGATAAAAAAGTGTCATACCTTTCGGATTGTTGGTCCCTACTCTGTTAGAATTTTCATTCTAATATTATGGTAAAATAGCCGGCAGCCGTACGTCCATCCAATTAACCATAAAGTATACAGTGAAGAACAATTTTACCCTTACGGTTTTGAAACCGTGTACAATTAGTATGGTTAAAAACCATAAATACAAAATTATACGGTTTTTAGCCATTTACATTTATCATAGTCTTAGAATAGCAAAAATAAGTTGAACTGATCATCGGAGATTGTTTTGCAGCTTTATGGTACTACCATCTATGCGTGAATGATAGTATCATATTTTAATAGTCCACGGTCACAAATTGGGGAGTGCACACACACCGGAAACTCTTCGTGTATTGAAGAGTATGGAGGAAATATTGTTGTTCCAACGCTGGGACTCGAATCCTCGTTCTGTCGGTCCCGATATTGACAGATTATCCCTCTCTGCTGTAATATGTACCTATCTGCAAGGAACTAATTGGCTTCATAAGGTGGGCCTAGTTGGTACGATAATATTTTGGTTGTTTAACTGTATTTGGTGAAAGCAGTTAATAAACGGTTTTTCTCACAGTTAACAGTTTGAATACCATCATATTTATGGTTATTTGACTGTTTTGTTTGAATAAGGTAAAATAACAATGAAAGAAATTGTTATTTAACCATTTTTTCCGAGCAATATCTAACAGTGTAGTATACAAAAGCAAATCATTTCAATCACTGTAGGTATAAGTTTATGTTTGTCCTATCGTAAATGTCAAGCGAGTAAAAAGTTCATTATGAAATTATGCAGAACTCTAAATTTTTTATGTACTTATGAATCCTCAATTTTTTCGTATTCTTTTAAATATATTTCGGTGAAAGATACACGTGTACACAATTTTTACTAAAATTGTGATTTTGAAAATTTTATTTTTTCCGCATTGTTTCATAACCAAAATATAATTCAATGTTACATCAAAGATTATCAGTATAGGTACACGTCTTACGTTAAGTGCTATGCATTTACTTCAAACTCGGCAGAAATTTAATTCGCTTATGAATATAACCGATTTCAATATCTTTGCATTTTTTTTTATATTTCACTGACACAGCCACACATTTTTTAGACGCGGATTTTCAGCCACACTAAAGGTCACGGATCCTTCGTACGCAGAAAAAAATCTCTGATAAAATTATCGTACTGTATAGTAATGGCATTACTTATTAAAGAAACCATAATTCTGGTAATAAAAGCAAAATTTAAGGTACTGAAACTATTCCTTTGGTAATTTTTCCGTTTATATGTTAACGGTTTATTGAAAATTCTGGTTTTTCAAAGTTATAGTTCTTATTACCACACATGTAGTAAAAATTATGAAACTGAAGATAAATTTCCCACAATAAATGACTTTTACTCCATGCTATAAGGCTACGGTTTCCAAATTTTGTTCCACCAAACCCTAGGTTCCGTTGAAAAGTTTACGGGGTTCCAAGAGTTCAGACTTTTAAAAGAAGTTTATCAATCAATTTCACGTTCTGTTGAGGAAAAAACACAATTCCGTGAACGAAGCGTTTATATTTTGGTGTTACAAGACTTAACTGAATCTGTAATCTTGGAAATCAAATTTTTTCTGCATTGTCCCCATAACCAAAACATACGTGAGAATAATTTCAACAACCGTCAATATTAACTCTCGTTTCACGTTAATTATATTTGCTATAGTCATATAAATTTCAGTTCTTTGAAATTTCAGTATGGCCTCAGGTCTGTCTATAAATTTCCTCATACTTATTCGCATAGCTTTTTCTTGTATTTTAACGAAAGATTCGTGTACAGTTGATCCAGGAAATGCTATTATAAATATTCCAATAAGGGAAATGGCAGTTTCAACGAGTGTGATAATCAACTGTGAGTTATTTTTAAGAGAAAAAACAATCTCATAGACGCAGCCAAATGTTTGCACAAATAATGCTTGAAAACAGAAGAAAATCAAAAAGTTTATCTTCCTATCAATTTTGCTAACACTTTTGATTAAAATGCTGTGCGTTAATTCTAAAGTGTGAATATCCTCTTGACCAACCATCTTACTTTCGAATTCATCACAAATAAATTTAATCATCACGCAAGTCATTTTATAAAATACAGTAAAGAAATAAAGAATTCCTATAAGTAGAACTGTTCCAATGTAATGGAGCGAGAAGGACAGACCCTTTAAAAGAGATACGTTTGATACGTATGGTTTGAGTATTTCATTTAAAATATTGTGAGATTTATGACTATCAAAAGTTCCGGAAAGCGCAAAAACGAAATTAACGAGAAGAAAATAGATACATGATAATAATAGAGCAATTTTCATGTATTTGTTCCATTTTTTGGCTTTTTCCCTGGACATAAGAGGCAAATATGATATCATAAAATCCAAAGTTCTGGGAATATCAATGAAATGTCTGTGGTATCTAATAAGCTTATAATAAAAAAATAAAAATAAGATCACACTGAAAAGATGCATTGCGTTCTGCTTCGTACGCATGTCTCTTTTTGCGATTCCAACATAGACGTAACTAAAAATCAAAATGGCGAGAATTGAGAATATAATAATCAAGTTAAATATGTGAATTAACCACCAGACTATAAATATATTTTGGTTTTTTCTTTTTGGTAAACTGTTTATACCAAATATGTACAAAATAAACTGAATACTGTAAAATAGATCTGTTGCTTTGGTTTGATTAAATGATTTAACAGCATTGCGCTCGAATATTCTAAATCGATCAATTTTTGTCCTAAACATTTTTTATTGTTCTGAGGTATTCAAATAGACAATTCGTAAATATGAACTCATAGTCCGGGCTATTTGGTTATATGCTGAATACAGAGTTACAAGCTGTATATCCTAAACCCATATAGGCTTAACTATAACAAAATGAATTCCTTACCTTGGACATTCAGACATTGACTTAGAAACTTTTTAAATTAAACTAAAATTAAAAGTTATAAGCCGTATGCTTTAGACAAAACGCATTGAATCAATTTTCGTCAATTTATTTTCTCACCTTAGACATTTTCGACATCGTCTTAGTCACCTTTGAAATTTAATTAAAATAAAGAGTTCTAATTCATACTAAGCTCACTGATTCAACTTTCACGAAATAAACTTCGCACTTTGGATATTTTAAACATCAATATGGTAACTTTTAAAATTAAATCAAGATAAAGAGTTATAAGCTGTATGCTTCAGACAAAGCACATTGATTCAGTTTTCATACAATTATTTTTGCACCATAGACATCGTCTTAGTCTTATGAAATTTAGTAGAATAAAAAGTTCTAAGCCGTGCTTCATACGCAACACATTGATTCAACTATCACAAAAACAATTTCTTAACCCAGATATTTTAGACATCATTTTAGTAACTGCTGAAATTAAAGCAAGATAAAGAGTTAAAAACTGTGTGCTATCGACATAATTCATTGATTCAACAATCTCAAACTAAATGTCTCACTTAAGACATTCGTCTTGGGTGTTTTTGAAATTAAATTAAAATAAAGAGTTATAAGTTGTATGCTTCAGACAAATCACATTGATTCAATTGTTAAAAAATATTTCTTCACATAACACATTTTGGAAATCATCTAAATAACGTTTGAAATTAAGTTAAAATAAAGAGCTATAAGCCACATGCTTCACACGACTAAGTATGAATATCTCACCTTAAACATTTTAGACATCGTCTAGGCAACGACGTTTGAAATTAAGGAAACAAATCGTTAATTATTACTTATTTTATTATCATTCCTGGGTTTAAGTATACTTTAGTATGCTGCATCAGATACAACTTTAATAATATGTATTTATTTCAAAATACGTGTTGCTTTCCTGTATGGTACACTTCTCTGTCTTAAGCGACTTTATCGTTCGCTGTATTTTCATCAACAACATCGAAAAATCTAGGAATTAAAGTATAATGTGTTGTATATACTTATATTGCTTTTGGAAGTTTCAGAGACTGTAATCTGAATAGATTATATGCAGATAAATCACGCAAAGATACCCAAAAACCAAATCGAGCGAAAATTTGAAGAATGTTACATTGTCATTGCATGAACTAGGAGTTTTTGATCCAAAACAAAACACTATTATATTCAAAAATTAATGTGAAAGTAGTTATTCCAACAAAATCTTATCATATAAAGGAAATTCTAATTTGGACAGCAGGAAAGAATAATTTTTTTGTGAAATGATTTATGAAGAAAGTTATATTTTATTAAAAGATTACTTGAACATAAATGTACAGTGTGCCAAAAAAAATTGACCACCTTGAATAAATTTTGATATAATAATTGGATCTTCACGTTCTAGGACTCAATCTTAATGGTTCGAGGGGGTAGTCTCAAATATGCTAATTGAAGACAATATTTTAAGTTACGAAATCAGACATAAAAACGTACTTTTTCTGAAAAAATATACCTTTTCTTCAATGAACTCGGATTTCTGACCCCCAAAATATAGAGGACAGTTGCAATCTGGAAAATATGGTCCCCATAGTTTGGTCAAGAAAACGATCTAAAGTTTAGACCCCTTTATATTAATTTTACCTTCGACGCATCTCGCCATATCTCGCTAACTTTTTAAACGAATTCAAAAATTTTTGTACGCAGTTATAAAATTCGTTTATATGATAAAGATAGTTCCAAGCAAAAAATAACTTTCAGTGAATATTTATTACTTTTTTTTATTATTCTGCTTAATAATAATTGAAAATATTTGGAATTGTAAAGTATACAGCTTCTTACATCATTTTAAATGGCAAAATAGAAAATCTGAGCAAAGTCGGTTTAATAATTCCTGAGAAATTGAATTATAAACTACGATTTTTTTTAAAAAAATAAAAATTTAATAAACTTAGGAAAAATTAGACCGATTTTTTTGAGTTTTTGTATTTTGCCATGTAAATTTAAGGGCCGGGATAGCCTGATCGGTAGAACGTTGAACCCATGTTCGAGGATTCGTGGGTTCGAACCCCACCGGCCGAAGACTCCCGTGTAGTAAAGTGACTGATGGTTCCCATAACAAATCAAAACCTCTGGGGGTACTGGATTGGAGATCGATCGTTCTATGATTCAGGTCAAAAATACGATCTGTGGATGAATGAACGGGTGTATGAATGGGTCCGCCCTATAAACGGGTGCGACGTATGGTGTGGCAGAAATCGAATTCTTGGCGCCACTGGAAAAACAAGAGCAATCGCACCCCCTCTGCCTGAAACAGGCATACGTCAACAACAACATGTAAATTTTCATACTTTAACATGATAACAGAAATTGCATACCTTACAATTCAAAATTTTCTCGACTATTACTAAATTATATAATAAAGAAATAATAATTATTTAGTATAATTTATTTTTGCATGAGAATCCTTGGATAAACGAATTTCATAATTGTGTGTAAAAATCTTTCAATTCGCTTAAAAAGTTTTCGAAATATGCGAAAAATAAAACTAACATTAAGGGGTCCAAACGTTAGACCGCGGGCCTGACTAAACTATCTTGACCATATTCCCCTCATTGCGACTACCACCTATATTTTAGGGATGAGAATTCCAAAGCTGTCGAAAAAAAGGTGTGTTTATTAGCAAAAGTACGTTTTTGTGTCTTATCTCGTAGCTTTAAATATCATCTGCACTAATTAATTAGTATATTTACGGTCACCCTCTCGAACCATTAAGTCCTAGAACGTAAAGATTCGATCATTAGATCAAAAGTTATTATGGTGGTCCATTTATTTTGGCGTACTGTATACTGAGAAAAGAGCATACTCCAAATTACCAGAATGAGGTAAAATTTACCGTATTTCTGCTTCTATAAGAATACGAAAAAACTCAGTATTTTTACCGAAGTGCTTCGGTTAAATTAACAATCAAATATGAATTTGCAGTATGTGATGAAATTCGATGAATGTTATAAAATTAGGTAACTTTATCATGATACCTTAAAGCATGGCATAAATACCATTTATTTGGTTAAATTTACTTTTCAATTTTGCATTGTTTACTAAATGGGTAAGAGAAAAATGTGTAAATAAGAACTACAATTTCGAAAACCATAAACCACAATTTCCGTTAAATCCATTACCATCTGAATGCAAAAAAGTTCCAAATGAATGTTTTAAATACCGCTTCTGTTGTTTTGCTTAACTAGAATCGCTGTTTTTTTAATCAGCAATGACATTACCATACAGTACAATAATTTACTAGAATTTTTTTTCTCCGTCTATCCTCGTACGGAAATCTTACATTGAGACAAAAGTATGGTTAAGTCTACCAGAATATGGTAAGATTTAATGTGTCTCTGGGTGTATGATAATCTTAATATCGATGAGCTGTGGTGACTCAGGGGNCATTTTCGACATCGTCTTAGTCACCTTTGAAATTTAATTAAAATAAAGAGTTCTAATTCATACTAAGCTCACTGATTCAACTTTCACGAAATAAACTTCGCACTTTGGATATTTTAAACATCAATATGGTAACTTTTAAAATTAAATCAAGATAAAGAGTTATAAGCTGTATGCTTCAGACAAAGCACATTGATTCAGTTTTCATACAATTATTTTTGCACCATAGACATCGTCTTAGTCTTATGAAATTTAGTAGAATAAAAAGTTCTAAGCCGTGCTTCATACGCAACACATTGATTCAACTATCACAAAAACAATTTCTTAACCCAGATATTTTAGACATCATTTTAGTAACTGCTGAAATTAAAGCGAAATAAAGAGTTAAAAACTGTGTGCTATCGACATAATTCATTGATTCAACAATCTCAAACTAAATGTCTCACTTAAGACATTTTAGACATCGTCTTGGGCATTTTTGAAATTAAATTAAAATAAAGAGTTATAAGTTGTATGCTTCAGATAAAACACATTGATTCAATTGTTAAAAAATATTTCTTCACATAACACATTTTAGAAATCATCTAAATAACTATTGAAATTAAGTTAAAATAAAGAGCTATAAGCCATACGCATCACACAACTAAGTGTAAATATCTCACCTTAAACACTTTAGGCATCGTCTAGGCAACGACGTTTGAAATTTAAGAAACAAATCGTTAATTATTATTCATTTTATTATCATTCCTGGGTTAAAGTATACTTATGTATGCTGTATCAGATACAACTTTAATAATATGCATTTATTTCAAAATACGTGTTGCTTTTTTGTATGGTACACTTCTCTGTCTTAAGCGACTTTATCGTTTGCTGTATTTTCATCAACAACATTGAAAAATCCAAGAATTAAAGTATAATGTTTTGTATATACTTATATCGCTTTTAGAAGTTTCAGACTGTAATCTGAATAGATTATATGCAGATAAATCACGCAACGGTACCCAAAAATCAAATCGAGCGAAAATTTTAAGAATGTTACATTGTCATTGGGAGTTTTTAATCTAGAACAAAGCACTATTATATTCGAAAATTAATGTGAAAGTAGTTATTCCAACAAAATCTTATCATATAAAAGAAATTCTAATTTGGACAGCTGGAAAGAAGGATTTTTTTTAAAAATGATTTATGAAGAAAGTTATAACTATTTTATTAAAAGATTACTCGAATATAAATGTACAGTGTGCCGAAAAAAATTTATTACCTTGAATAAATTTTGATATAATAATTAGATCTTCACGTTCTAGGACTCAATATTAATTGTTCGAGGGGTTGGCCTCAAATATGCTAATTATATAGTGCAGACAATATTTTAAGTTGCGAAATCAGACATAAAAACGTACTTTTTCTGAATAGACAAAACTTTTCTTCAATGAATTCGGATTTCTGACCCCCAAAATATCGAGGGTTGTAGCAATCTGGAAAATATGGTCCCCATAGTTTGGCCAGGAAAACGATCAGAAGTTTAGACCCTTTTACATTAATTTTACCTTCGACGCATTTCGCCATATCTCGCGAACTTTTAAAGCGAATTCAAAATTTTTTGTAAGCAGTTATAAAATTCGTTTATCCAAAGATCGTCCCATGCAAAAAAAAAAAAAACTTCCAGTGAATATTTATTACTTTTTTTATTATTCTGCTTAATAATAATTGAAAATATTTGGAATTGTAAGATATACAGCTTCTTACATCATTTCAAATGGCAAAATAGAAAATCTGAGCAAAGTCGGTTTAATAATTCCTGAGAAATTGAATTATAAACTACGACTTTCTTTTAAAAATAAAAATTTAATAATCTTAGGAAAAATTAGACCGATTTTATTGAGTTTTTGTATTTTGCCATGCAAATTTAAGGGCCGGGATATCCTGATCGGTAGAACGTTGAACCCATATTCGAGGTTTCGTGGGTTCGAACCCCACCGGCCGAAGACTCCCGTGTAGTAAAGTGACTGATGCACGTTAAATCTGTCGAGTCGCAAAAGTCCTCCATATTCCCATAACAAATCAATACCTCTGGGGGTACTGGATTGGAGATCGATAGTTCTATGATTCAGGTCAAAAATACGATCTGTGGATGAATGGGTCCGCCCTATAAACGGGTGCGACGTATGGTGTAGCAGAAATCGAATTCTTGGCGCCACTGGAAAAACAAGAACAATCGCACCCCCTCTGCCTGAAACAGGCATACGTCAACAACAGCATGTAAATTTTCATACTTTAACATGATAACAGAAATTGCATACCTTACAATTCAAAATTTTCTCGACTATTACTAAATTATATAATAAAGAAATAATAAATATTTAGTTTAATTTATTTTTGCACGGATAAACGATTCTTTCGAAATCCTTGGATAAACGAATTTTATAATTGTGTGTAAAAATCTTTCAATTCGCTTAAAAAGTTTTCGAAATATGGCGAAATATGCTAAAAATAAAACCAACATTAAGGGGTCCAAACGTTAGACCGCGGGCCTGACTAAACTATCTTGACCATATTCCCCTCATTGCGACTACCACCTATATTTTAGGGATGAGAATTCCAAAGCTGTCGAAAAAAAGGTGTGTTTATTAGCAAAAGTACGTTTTTGTGTCTTATCTCGTAGCTTTAAATATCATCTGCACTAATTAATTAGCATATTTACGGTCACCCTCTCGAACCATTAAGTCCTAGAACGTAAAGATTCGATCATTAGATCAAAAGTTATTATGGTGGTCCATTTATTTTGGCGTACTGTATACTGAGAAAAGAGCATACTCCAAATTACCAGAATCAGGTAAAATTTACCGTATTTCTGGTTCTATAGGAATACGAAAAAACTCAGTATTTTTACCGAAGTGCTTCGGTTAAATTAACAATCAAATATGAATTTGCAGTATGTGATGAAATTCGATGAATGTTATAAAATTAGGTAACTTTATCATGATACCTTAAAGCATGGCATAAATACCATTTATTTGGTTAAATTTACTTTTCAATTTTGCATTGTTTACTAAATGGGTAAGAGAAAAATGTGTAAATAAGAACTACAATTTCGAAAACCATAAACCACAATTTCCGTTAAATCCATTACCATCTGAATGCAAAAAAGTTCCAAATGAATGTTTTAAATACCGCTTCTGTTGTTTTGCTTAACTAGAATCGCTGTTTTTTTAATCAGCAATGACATTACCATACAGTACAATAATTTACTAGAATTTTTTTTCTCCGTCTATCCTCGTACGGAAATCTTACATTGAGACAAAAGTATGGTTAAGTCTACCAGAATATGGTAAGATTTAATGTGTCTCTGGGTGTATGATAATCTTAATATCGATGAGCTGTGGTGACTCAGGGGATAGATCGTACGCCTTCCAATGAGGTGAATCGTGTTCGAATCTCAGCGATGATTCGTCGATACGAATTCAGCATCCAGCTTGCACCGACCTCAGTGGTATGTGGATCATAGGTTAAACACCTTTTGCCGTTAGTCTAACCGTGGGAGGTTTTTGTGGTTTTCCTCTTCATGTAATGAGGGTTAGATCCATCAAAAAGTCCAGGATGCCGATACTTTTTACCATAAAATCTATTTTTACGAAAACATGTAACCAAAAAATAATCTGATATACCGTAATTTGTTAGCAATAATTACTGCAAAATCTCTAAATCACTCTAATAAATTAATATCACTGTCATAATTACGGTATGATATATTACTGTAAAAATAAATTTTACGGTAAAAGTGATTTTACAGATAATGCACCCAAAGTTCCGTGTGATAGGTACCCTAATTTGATTCTAAATTTTTTACAGTGAACCTCTGCAGCACATCACTACTTAGATTAGAAGCATTTTTAATATGCATGCTATTATAAAATATGTATTTCTATTAGAAATATGCATTCTATATTATATATATTCAATTTATATTATGTATATAAATCTATATTCTGTATTATATTCTTATCTTTCCTCCGATAAATATTCTTTTGCTTTACTTCATATTTCCTAATTATAATGGTTTAACGACTTTTCTTTTCTAATATTTTCTATACAACTTTCCTGCACTATATCAAAAACAACAAATTAAAGGTGCTATCCCTTTTACATACATAACTTTTTTACCCTACTTTTTTCTCCGTGCTAATAAAATCAATTCAATTTTACAAAAAAAAATATTGTTTGACTAAAATTGCTCTGTAATCCACCGTTGTGATGAACAAACTCCTTTTGTTTTAAGTAACCTAACGTAATTAATTTTATCTAACAAAATCATTGGTTCAATTCTGAACAATAGCATTGCTAAAAAGAAAAAAAAAGCATCAAGTTTCTCCTTCAGAGAGAAAAAGAGATTCAACTGCGTCCGTGTTTACAAATAGTTAATTATAAGAACGTAATTCTTTTTATTTTTTCTGTAACTAATATGAAATTCGTTGAATATTTTTATTTCATTTTTATGCAATAAAATGTTTCATTGAATCTAGTTATCAGAATTAAAATTCTGTGGTATTGTTTAAACTTAACTTTTAAAAAAAAATTTAAAAATATTCACGACCTTAAAATGTAAATAGAACGCATATGCATAAATGATAAGAAACAAAAATATTCCAAATTAATTAGTTACTGAAGTAACAAGGAAATTACGTTTTTTTCAATAAATAAAATGAAATGAAAATATTCAAGAATGTTAGTTTAATATATAGGTAAATTACGCTCATTTCAATAAATAAAGTGAAACGAAAATTTTTAAAGTTAATAATTAGTAATTTATTAAATGGAAAAATCGTATTTATTTCAGTAAATAAAACGAAATGAAAATATTCAAAACTAATTATCTACTATTTTGGAATCTTACGTTCATTTCAATGAATAAAATGAAACAAAAAGAAATTAATTTTTTAATTAGATCGTTAATAAATAAGAAATCGTCATTCATTTCAAAAAAAAAAAATGAAAGGAAAATATTCAGAATTGACTATTAACTAGTATGTAAGAAAATTACTTTCAGTTCAATAAATAAAGTCAAATTAAAATATTCAAAATTGTTTATTAGATACTTAATAAATAAGAATATTACATTCATTTTAATAAATAAAAGGAAACTAAAATATTCAAAACTTATTTTTACCTACTATATAAGAGAACTACGTTCATTTCAATATTTAAAGTGAAACGAAATTATTCAAAACTGTCAATTAGTTACTTAATAAGTAGGAAAATTATATTCCTTTCAATAAATAAAAGAAAATATTCAAAATTATTTATCAGTTACTATGTACGGAAATTACGTTTGTTTCAATGACTAAAATGAAACTAAAATATTCAAAATTTATTTTTACCTACTATAAAAAAAAATTATGTTCATTTCAACAAATAAAGTGAAATGAAAATATTCAAAATTGTTAATTAGTTACTTAATAAATAAGAATATTACATTCATTTTAATAAATAAATGGAAATGAAAATATTCCAAATTTAATTTCACCTACTATGAAAAAAATTTCTTTGATTTCAATAATTAAAGCGAAACGAAAATATTTAAAACTGTCAGTTAGTTACCTAATGAATTGGAAAATTATATTCATTTCAATAAATAAAAGAAAATATTCAAAATTATTAATTAGTTACTATATACGGAAATTACGCTTGTTTCAGTGGCTAAAATGAAACGAAAATATTCAAAATTTATTTTTACCTACTATAAAAGAAAATTATGTTCATTTCAACAAATAAAGTGGAATGAAAATATTCAAAATTGTTAATTAGTTGCTGAATAAATATGAATATTACATTCATTTTAATAAATAAACGAAAATATTCATAACTTATTATTACCTACTATAAAAGAAAATTACGTTTCTTTCAATAATTGAAGTGAAACGAAATTATTCAAAACTGTCAATTAGTTACCTAATGAATAGGAAAATTATATTCATTTCAATCAATAAAAGAAAATATTCAAAATTATTAATTAGTTACTTATAATTCTTTGAATATATATTAAACATAGCATAATACTTTTTAAATTGCCGCGAAGTAAGCAGGATTCCCTATTTTCTTTCAATAGAACCATTAACCCCACTACTTAATGACAATAGCTATTATTTCATCTTTCTTAAGATGATAAAATCGGCAAAATCATCTAGACTGCATCCAATTGCTTATTTGTTATCTAATCCAATGAAATTTCAATTCTCAATTGCAGGTTAAAAGTCACTTATACAATATAGTTGTGGGCGATTAACCGTGTATCACAGACATCGATAAAGTGAATTTGTAATTCAAACATGCCTACGTAAACTACGATTTGGTGACAAAATACGCCTGAGAAAATCCTCAAAAGGATCTACCTGCAGTTTTACCTATCTTCGCTGTTCACTTAGCTTTATCTAAGCTGACGCCCTCCACAAGTTACGGTTACGGTTGAGTTGGTGTGATATTTCTCAAGAAGTCGGGCATTTTGGATATTTAGTTTTTGCAAACTGTGGGAGAGTTTTGGGTGTTTGCTTTTATACAAAAATATTTACTTCTGTCTGGAAGTCAATGTCTGACGTGTATTTAGTTTAGTGTGCGGACGTGTGAATTTTATATTGTGGGAAGTAGATGAAAAGTGAAAGCCAAATGAAACCTAGAATGAGATAAATAGATTTGATGGCCTTTATTTCTTAGTTATTCAAAGCTTTGTGCTTATGTTTTAAAAATGCGTCAAAAAAATCTATTAAATTTTAGTTATTCTAAGATTTGTGCTTATGTTTTAAAAATGAATCCGAGAAAATTTGGTTAAATTATCTTACTGTGTGGTAGTAACATTTCTGGTTTAAAAAGCCCAGAATGAGATAAATGCATTTGATGGCTTTTATTTCTTAGTTATTCTAAGTTTTGTGCTTTAAAAATGCGTCAAAAAAATCTGGTTAATTACCTTACTGTGTGGTAGTAACAATTTTGGTTTAAAAAACATAGAATGAGATAAATACATTTGATGGCTTTTATTTCTTAGTTATTCTAAGCTTTGCGCCTATATTCAAAAATGAGACCAATAAAATCTGGTTAAATAACCTTACTACTGTGTGGTAGTAACATTTTTCGTTTAAAAAGCCTAGAATGAGATAAATACATTTGATGGCCTTTATTTCTTAGTTATTCTAAGTTTTGTGCTTATATTTCAAAAATACGTCCAAAAAATCTGGTTAAATTACCTATACTGCGTGGTAGTAAGATTTTCGGTTTAAAAAACCTAGAATGAGATGAAAACATTTGATGGCTTTTATTTCTTAGTCATTCTAAGCTTTGTGATTATATTTCAAAAATGCGTCCAAAAAATCTAGTTAAATACCTTACTGTGTGGTAGTAATAATTTTGGTTTAAAAAACCTAGAATGAGATAAATATATTTGATGGCTTTTATTTCTTAGTTATTCTAAGTTTTGTGCTTATATTTCAAAAATGCGTCCAAAAAATTCTGGTTAAATTACCTTATTCGATCAAAGGTAATTCTGGGTAATATTCTTATTTTGTTTACAGATCGTCCTTATAAAAAATTTTTCAATATTGAACTATACTGTTAAAAACTCTGCATAGAATTACGGTAAAATGTATCGGCAATCAAGGCACCGGTATTTTTTACCGTAAAATCCATTTTTACCGGAACATGTTACGGAAAAAAATATGTTATACCTTTATTTTTACTGTAATAATTACCATAAAATCGCTGAATCATTTTAATATTACTGTAATATTACTGTACAAATACATTATATACACTATATTACATTAATACATTATACATTATTTATATTACTTACATTATACATTATATTACTTACATATTTATATTATATACATATTTATATTACTTACATTATACATTATACATTATTTATATTACTTATATTTTACATTATGTACATTAAAAATACATCATATTACAATATTACAAATATTACTGTAAAAATTACGCTACAATATTTTACGGTAAAAATGGACCTGCACCTAAAGTATTGGAACTTAATACCGTAATTTGATCCTGCAGGAAACTTGAACTATATTACTGTCCAAATTTGCGTAAAAAACTTGATTTATCGCAAAAAAGGAACAAAAATATTAGTAAATTTTAATTATTATTAAGGCGTAAACTCTTTTTAAATTATTAGTTGATTTTTCACAATTTTATTAAAGAAAAAAGCATCTTTTGCAAAAATTAAAGTGTAGACTAGTCCCATAATGCGAAATTGAATGAAATATTTTTTCAATTTTTTTTTTTTAATTTAAAAACAAAATAATTTTTCCACATTGTTTTCTGAAACGTGATAATAAGTCTTTTTCAAAAAAAAAGATTTTTTTCTCTATATTCATTTATTTTTGCTATTTAGATACTATTTTCAATCTTTCTTTCAACGAAAGACATATCAAACTTCAGTTTATTTCAAAACTAGATCTGAATAAACTGAGATAACAGTTATTACCGATCTATTGTTTGTACAGTGATGGCAAGATTGCATCTAATTCATTCGACATATAAAAAAAAATACAAGAATTGAGCTTATCACTAGAACACCGGATGTTGGGTTCATAAACGTTAAGTGTAATTTTTTTAATGCTCTTAACTTTTCAAACTCTTGCTGTTATTTCAAATATTTCTAAACAATGAATGTTTTCTCAGTTTTGATTCAGAAAATTTTAAAAAAAATAATGTAAATTGCTAGTTCCTTGGTTTTGAGTTATGCTTTTGTTTTCTAGAATGGGTTCCATTAAAGATAATTAAAAAAGCATCGGTTTAAATGGGATATTTCTTTAACGTGGAAAATATATGTTTAAATAGTTCATTTTCTATTTTTTATGCTTTTAAAATTGATTTATTTTTGAAGACGCTATTTTCAAATGGAGTCATTGATTTTCTCATAAGATATGATTTATCATATTTATTGTAATTTTATCTGAAAATAAAAGTATTATCTGGAATTTATTTTAAAATAGAATTATGCATTAAAGTAGTTTTTAATGGTGTCTTGTATTTTGTATTGTAAATTAAGTGCTTTTTAATTTTTGAAGCATAAAGTTTAACGATAAATTTAAATGAAAGATAAAAAAAAGCTTCTTTAGTTTGTAAAATAGGTTAAACAGATTGGCAATATTCTCGGTTAAAATCATTGTGCGATAGAACCTTTCTATGTTTATTTCATTTTAGATTTATACACTTTGTATAATACTTAATATTTATATTACTTAAATTATACATTGTTGCATGTTCAGGTAAAATCATAACACTTTAATCCGCTTAAATCCATGAACTCATCTTGAAAACATGCTAAATAATATTTTAAAAACACTTTAAAATTTCTGAAAATATGTTAAAGAATATTTTTGAAACATTTAAACATATTTTGATAACATGAAAAGTGATATTTTGAAAATAGTTGAGCATATTTTGAAAACATAGGTACTATTTTAAAATGGACTCTTGGAAACATGCTAAGTGATATTTTGGAAAAACTATAAAACATTTCTTGAAAAAATGTTGGGTAATATTTTGAATATATTTAAAAATATTTCTTAAAAATATGATGAATGATATTTGGAAAACATTTAAACATATATCCTAAAATATGCTAAATAATATTTTGAAAATATTTAAACATATGTCTACAAAACATGTCAAATGTCATCTTGAACACACTTAATGNATGTAAAATCATAACACTATAATCCGCTTAAATCCTTGAAATCATCTTGAAAACATGCTAAGTGATATTTTGGAAAAACTATAAAACATGTCTTGAAAAAATGTTGGTAATATTTTGAATATATTTAAACATATATCTTAAAAATATGATGAATGATATTTGGAAAACATTTAAACATATATCCTAAAATATGCTAAATAATATTTTGAAAATATTTAAACATATGTCTACAAAACATGTCAAATGTCATCTTGAACACACTTAATGCTATTTAGAAAACATACTAAGTGTTGATTCAACTAAACCTGGTACAGTTTAACACCGTATTTAAGGTTGAACCAGCTTTGATCCTAAAAAAAAGTGTCAAAATAAAGATATAATAGGTAAAAGTTGAGTCAATTTCTCTGAGAGGTTGGACAATAAAAAAGATTGTTAAGTAAAACAAGTTTTCTACAGAAATTCTATACATGCACTGAAACGTCACTTACATGATTTTCCTTTAATTCGTCAATCCTTATTGCATTTGTCTTCTATATGCATTTACAATATATCTTATTTTATTTGTTTTTATTCAAATTTTATCCAATTTTTCAAAGAGGTCAGTACTATGGAAATAGGTTTTTTGTAGAACAATATTACTACAGTAATTCTTTACATCCTTAATTCTCTAAAATGTCACTTACATGATATTACTTTTGAGCTCGTCAATTCTTATTGCATTTGTCCTCAATATGCATATACAATATATCTTATTTTATTTGCTTTTATACAAATTTGAAAAAAAAATTCTGAGAGGTTATAAAATAGAAAAGGGGTTATTTCGTAAAACAACCTTTTCTACAAAAATTCCATTCATCTTTAATTCAGTAAAATTCATTTGCATTATTTTCTTTCAAGCTCGTCAATTCTTATTGCTTTTTTCCTCTATATGCATATACAATATATCTTATTTCATTTCATTTGTTTTCATTCATATTTTATTCAATGTTTTGGAGATTTGGGCACAATAGAAAAAGGTTGTTTAGCAAAACAGCTTTTCTAAAGTAATTCTTTTCTTTCTTAATACCCTAAAATGTCACTTACATGATTTTGCATTAAGCTCATCAATTTTTATTGCACTAGTCTTATCTATGCATATACAACCCATCTTAATTCATTTGTTTTGATTCAAATTTGACCAATTTTTCTGAGAGGTTGTACAATAGAAAAGTTTGTTTGGTAAAACAACTTTTCTATAGAAATCCTAAACTCCCTTGATTCACCAAAATGTCATTTACATGATTTTCTTTTATGCTAGTCAATCTTATTGCTTTTCTCTTTTGTTGTATGCATATACAATATATCTTATTTCATTTGTTTTGCATAGAATATCTTCAAACTAAGAGTTTTGTTGCATAAAAACAAATAAATAAATTTACCTATCAGCTAAATACACATTCTAGCACAAAATAAATATTTATGGTAGCGTTCATAATTTACGACTCAACCATTTACGATACACGTTTATGCTAAAATCATCCAAAACCAAAAGCAGGAAATATTTCAACAGGTAACCCTGAAACTTTGATTGTTTACTATGTGAAGTGTGCCTAAGTTGGTTAAAGTGGTTCTTTTCCGTCAAACATTTTCTTCTTTTTTCTTGGGAATTTAGGGAAAGTTATGATAATGGTTCTCCACACAATGGAGATGCAGCGGCGTGTGAAGTATTTCATAAATGATCGTCCATGGATCGAAAGAATCGTGTGAACATCGCCTCAAACTTACTTTTTTACCGATTGCCTTAAGTCAACATTTATGCACATCAAGTATTTTATTTCATTTCCAATTGTTAGAATCGGATAACTTTGTTATCTACTAAAATGTTTTCCATGATATGAGCTAGAGATTTTACTCGAAATGAAAATTAAGATTTCTGGAATATCTGTCAGTTGTAGATTGGAACCTATCTATTAAGCATGAAAACAACTAATAACTTAAAATGATAGTTAAAAATGCATGCAATTAAATTATAAGAATTGATTTCGTTGGAAAACTTGAAATAAAGACTATTATATTTGGAATAATTTGATTCTTTAGTTATCTAGTAACTGAGGATTTCAATACCTATCTTCTAATTTAAAATTTGATTGTCTAGTTTTCTAGTAACGATGGATGCAAATACTTATCTTCTAATTTATAATTTGATTCTCTAGTTTTCTAGTAACAAAAGATTCAAATACTCATCTTCTAATTTTTAATTTGATTCTTTAGTATTTTTTAGTAACGAAGGATTCAAATACTTTACTTCTAATTTATAATTTGATTCTCTAATTTTTTAGTAACGATGGATTCAAATACTTATCTTCGAATTTATACTTTGATTCAATAGTTTTCTAGTTACGATGGATTCAAATACTTATCATCTAATTTATAATTTGATTCTCTAGTTTTCTAATAGCGAAGGATTCAAATTATTATCTTCTAATAACTTTTAATTTGATTTTCTAGTTTTCTAGTAACGGAGCATTCAAATACTTATCTTCTAATTTTTAATTTGATTCCCTTGTTTTCCAGTAATGAAGGATTCAAATACTTATCTTCTAATTTATAATTTGATTCTTTAATTTTTTAGTAACGAAGGATTCAAATATTTATCATCCATTTTTTAATTTGATTCTCTAGTTTTTTAGTAACGAAAGATTCAAATACTTATCTTGTAATTTTTAATTTAATTCCCCAGTTTTCTAGTAACGAAGGATTCAAATACTTATCTTCTAATTTTTGATTTGCTTCTCTATTTTTTTTAGTAACAAAGAATTCAAATACTTATCTTTTAATTTTTAAACCACTCTGAATGAAGTAAATTTGTTTCAGAGCTATCTGCACTCAGCATTTTGTATACGAAATATTTCATACTCAATTTCGATCAACAATATTTTAAGAGCTACCAATTCCAATCACCCATATTTCAATCTATAATATTTCAACTCATGATTCTTATTAAGTGTTAGTGAAAATAAATTATAAAACTACATAATTTTGTTAGCTAAAAGAATTGAAACAGCTAATCAGCGAGTTTTGTACTTCGATCTTGCTTCTTTGAAACCTAAAAGTAGAAAATGAGAATTATTTTTCTAGTCGTTGATACATAACTAACTAAATATAATATCAGCATACTATTTAACAAATTTTTAATATTGATTAAATATTTTGGGATTCTATTGTTTCTATTAATAAATCTTCGTAAATATAGTATATTATTTTTTTAAATAATAAAATTTAATATATTATACTGCAACAGATTCAAATACGTACAACTTTTGACTTTTACGGAAAACAAAAACTCATTATATATATAGGATTTTATTTCTTTTAGTGCTTTTTTTATTTCAACAGCTAAAAAATTCTCATTCGGGTAAGAGTCTGGTAAAATTGCCACTTTGTATGGTAAAGACAATACTGTTAAAAAAAAACTATGATTCTTGTAATATAACAAAAATATACAATATTTAAATCATTCATTTGTTAATTTTTCCATTCATATGGTAACGATTCACCAAAAATTCTGGTTTTCAAAATTGTTCTTATTACCATACATTTAGTAAAAAATACATAAATAAAAATTAAATATAACTTATTAAATGGGTTTTTTTCGCCATATCTAAGGTATCATGATAAAATTAGAAATTTTTTTGTCCATTTCTTTAGATCTAAACATTTTTCAATTAGATTAAAAATTATTTCCGCATCGATGGACAACTTTTTATCGGATTAAAATTTCGAATTGCTCTAAAACAAATTTTACAATACTTGCTCTAAAACAAATTTTACAATACTCCGTATTAATTAGAATCCTTTATAGAAGCTCTATTCATAACAATTGTAAAAAATTTATATTTTTTATGCGTTTTTAAGTTTTGTCTTGTTTATTGTTATTACCAGGATACTGTGAAACCTGAATAAACTTTATAAAATTAAACTATCATGAGCACATTCCACGCAATCTGTACTCATTCCATGTATAAATGCTCATTTTATTATTCTGTGGGTAATTTTTTCGTTTGTTCTAATTTCTACTTGTTTATTCCAAAAGTGACTATTTAGGAATAAATTGCTTTAGGTCATGCCAAAAGACGAATATTTGTCGAAAAATGCCGTACTTTCCAAAGTTCTCATCAACCGCGGATGGAAAAGAAACTAGGTTTTGTCGTTTGACCTCTTTCAGATATAAATATGGGAAAGAATTTTAATGTGGAAAAGTGTTTGCAAACATTGAAGAGAACACATTACGTCATTACATTATTAATTATCAGATTTTCGATCTTACATCTAATCTTGCATTGAAATATTTTTAATAAAATTATTTTTTAATTCAAATTTAGTTATAAAGATACGATAAACATAAAGGAAAAAGATATTTTAATCTTAATATCAATGAGCTGTGATGAGTCAGGGGATAGAGCGTTTGCCTTCCAATGAGGTGAGCTGAGTTCGAACCCCAGCGATGACTGGTCGATACGTATTCCGCATCCGGCTTGCACCGATCACAGTGCTGGCTGACGTAAAATGTCCTTCGTGGTATACGGGTCATAGGTTGAAGTGCTTTTGCCGTTAGTCTAACCATGGGATGTTTTGTGGTTTTCCTCTCCATGTAACGCGGTTAGATCCATCAAAAATCTAAGCAGTTCTATTAGAGATATAGTTCTATTAGAAATATATATTCCATATTAAAAAAATTCAATTTACATTATATATATAAATATATATTCTATATTGTATTCTTAACTATCCTCCGATAAATATTCTTTACTTCATATTTTCTAATTATAATGGTTTAACCACTTTTCTTTTCTCATATTTCCTATACAACTTTTCTGCACTACATCAAAAACAGCAAATTAAAGGTGGTATCCCTTTCACATACATTCGTTACGGGTTTCAAATTATCATTTTTATTTATTTATTATGGGAATGTTATCTAAGCTGAATACTGTTCTGTGGTTCTGAGCACGTTTACTTTTACATCTGCGGATGTCATGAAAAGGGGAGGTTTAAAATGAAGAGAAATCTCAGAAGCAAATATTGAATGGAAGCAATTGTTCAAATCAGATGTCCCACATTCAATGTAAATCTCTTTCATCAAACAGTAGCAGACTTCATCTTTCAAACAAATCTTATTCATGAACAGTCCATCCCTTCCGGTAAGATCTGAACACTGGGTAGTTTCAGACACCCATGTGTTTCCTTGGAAGGATTGGTTTGCTGTTTTGAATTTCAGGCTTTAGACACACTAACTTAGTGAGCATTGTATTGTTTTAAAATGATAGTCTTTTTTCTTCCATTTTAATGTAAAGAGGAACCGAAGTGTTGAATTTCAAAGCTGTAGCAGTCAAGAGAAAGTTTTTTTTTATTTAAATTGAAGAATCAATTATTTAGCAGCATGCTTTGCAAAATACACTGATAAAATTTCTGGATCAAATTACGGTATAAAGTACCGGCATTTTGAGTGCATCATCCGTAAAATCCCCTTTGCTATAAAATTTATTTTAACTATAAAATGTTATGTCGTAAATTTATAGTTATATCTATTTGATTACAGTGATGATTTTTCGGTAATTATTACGGAAAAAATTTCAATATCTCAGTTCTATTGTTCCGTAAGATATTAAGGTAAAAGTGGATTTTACGGTAAAAATTACCGGCACCCTAAATTCAGGTACAATTGGATCCGGAATTTTTACAGTGTAGAAGCGATGATAATTGTCTAGAATTGTTGATATGTCGTAGGCTTTTAAATATCCTTAACTCTCTTATTAAATATCTAACCTCATGATTAATTTTCACGAATCAAACAGTATCAAACAGTGTATCAAACAATGAGTATCAAACCATGTAAAGAAAAGACATCAATGCATTTGTCGATTCAGAAGCCAATCAGGTTCGACACACGAATGACGCTGCTTACAGGTATCCTATTAAATCTGATTTAAATCACGTGGTTTGGCACAATCACTTTTCACTTCTTCTCGAAATGCAAGCCCTAATTTTTTTTGTTTTTTATTTTTTTTATTTTTTAAGGATTTATTATGTCTAATAAACTAGAGCAAAATGAAAGCGGGATAACGAGCACAAAATTATTAACTTAAAAACTAAACTGTCTGAAATCACATAATTATTTTCGTTACAGTAGCCAAGTTTTACAAAAATGTTTCTAGTGACATAAACAACAAAAAATCACCAATAATCGAAATAAAAAAAGTTCTTTGCTTAAATGTGGCAATTGCTAATAACTTGACTGTGGTAAATCATTCATGATCCTTATCATTCTGACAATCATTATCAATTAAACAGCATTATTACATATTATTTTAGGTGCAGAGTAATATTGGATTTTAATTCATCTTTAGTTTATTGAGTTTAACTTCTTAAAATGTATTTTACTTTTAACCTAACAAAATAAAACAATTATGAGTGAAACAATTAATAATTTTACGAATGTAATTCTGTCGGTACATGGTTTTCAGTTTCGTACATGATTGCTTATTGTTGCTTAAAATCTATTTTTGACGCATTTTTTTTACCCTTTACGATGAACGGGTATTCAACTAGTGCAATAGGACAAATTGAATTCTCATATTCAATTCAAGTAAAAAAGTATGCTTTTTATTCAAGAAATGGGTGATAATAAACATTTTTGGACTATGCAATATACATTTTAATTTCTAAAATTTATCTTAAAATATGGATAATATTTTATCAAATACAGTTATTTTAAAGCCATATTTTTTATAATAATAACTAACTAAAAATGTAACGTTAAACTTTTCCCTCATTTGCTATATAACACTTTCTTTTTTTTTTGAAATTTGAACAATAAAGCCTAGCAGTATCAAAAAAGTTTCGAACTAACAATTCCCCATCTTTGTTTCGTGATTAAATGTTACTCTGAGACTGTTGTCGCCAAAATGCTTAGACTTAGTCGCCAAATCATTACTAACAAATTAATGGAACTTGCAATTTGACGACTCAGCTGCTTATGTCGACAGTCCTAGAGCAATCTAGGTTTTCCGCCAAGGGGTGAACGCAATTACGTTTGGGTCAAAGGAACTACTTCTAATTGCTCGTAAAATTGCACTCCTTCCTTTTTCAGTTCTTTTTCTGAAATCTTTGATTAAGAAAAGAGATTTTAGATCATCAATTGTGTTATGGATAAGCAAAAACTTAACGTTTTAGATAAAATCTTTAAAATAATGCGATCTTGAAAATTAATGGGTTTGAAAAATTATTTTTTATGTATTAACGCCGAAAAAGCTCCATTGTTTATAAATAGTAAATAAATACTGCTTGATCTATCGATTTATGTTTGCATTGTTCGATTCTGCAACAAATAGCGCGTATTACGTGCGACTGTAAAAAAATAAATTTATATATAGAATAAAAAGTTTTTGACGGATTTGAAAATTCAATAGAAATGTCCACTTACACAATGAGCAATGCCATTTTATTGCAATAACGTTTTGAGTGCTTAACTGATTACCATTAAAAACGTTTCAAATTGTTGCCATTTTAATTTTAAATCACAGACAATAATATATAAATCTAACAGACGATTTTGAAATTATTTCATCACAAATAAAAAAAAAGTTAAAAATTTTTTCAAGTAAAAACTTTCAAACACAAAAATAATTATTTATTTTGATCTAGATTTTTAATCCTGATGCTTCTTTATAAGGCTATGTGGATTATAATTACGGTGGATCTTTATCATTTTATTCCATGTGATCTATTTCATTCACCCACAGAGCAGACGATTTTTTTGTGATTGTTAAAACTCATTCATAAACAAGCTTGCAGTTAACGCAAGAATCACGAAGTCATTTTATGCAGGCCAATTAGAAATGATCTAGTTTTAATCACCCACAAAGACGATAGAAAGGATTCGGAATAATTATAATCTGTTTTTGATATAATGAGAATCTTCAGGGTTCCGAATAAAACAAGAGCGTAATTGAAAATCTTATAGTAAAAAGAACGAAGGTATTCAAGTGTCGGAGATCAATTTGGGTCAAGGGAAGATGTTGAGCTAGTTGTCTTTATTAACGACTCGAGCTAGTTTAGATGCAATCAAGGAGAATTTCTTTATTTTTCTTCCGGTTCTTCTTTTACGTGATTATTTTACTGGATTCATTTTAAAATTCTGTTGATTATTTTATTTCAATCATATGCTTCGCATTTTATTTTCGTGTAAGCATCACAGTAATTGCTTACCGATTAACGTAATTTGATTACCGTTTAAGGTGCCTGTTAAGGTTTAAATCGGAAAGTTTTCGATTTTTATGCACTTAAACAAATTATAAACAAACTTGTTGCATGTTTTTGATAACAGTTTCACTTTAATAATATGTTTATTTCAATCCATTTAAACATTTTTATAATTGTTTAGCGCTTTACCCATTCTATTTAGCGCTTTACCCATTCTATTTTATCCCATTCCATTTGCCCATTCTATTTTCTATTATTACCCATTCTATTTAGCTCTTTACCCATTCTATTTAATATTCTATTACTATTGTTTAGCGCTTTACCCATTCTATTAATTGTTTAGCGCTTTACCCTTTCTATGTAAAATTTTAAGGTAGTTATCTTTCAAAGTAAAAAGTCTGCATTTATATTTCGTCTATCGTTTGTTTCGATGTACAATTCAGTTGCGCTACTGTAATTTGTTTCAGTTACTAAGTTTTTATGTATTTACTGTCACTTTTTCTCCAATGTATTTGTATAAAAGCTGATTTCGTAAGAGAGAATAAAAAAAGTAAATTGTAAAAAATTAATTAAATTAATTGTGAAAAGTTAATTAAATAAATACAAAATAAGGATGAGCTTTTTTCCATTAAATAGAAATAAACTTGAAATTTTATGCACTATTGTGAATACGTTTTTGGTATAAACAAACTTTAACAACTAACTTTAGCAAACTTGAAATAAAAGACAGGTTAAATTTTTGCTACAAAATATTTTTTTCCAAAATGCTAAAAACAGTTTCAAAATTTATATTTAAGCATGTGCCTTTCAGAAGATTTTTAAATATATATATATATATACATACATTTATATAGTCGGCCTATTTCACTGGTTGGAAATTATCATTGATTCACTTATTTGTGGCAAGAAAACAGTNTATATATATAAAGTGTTTTTAATTGATGCCTAAAACTCCGTAGTGTGAAAAAATATTACTTTTTCTGTAAAAAAAACTAAATTAAATGAATGAACTAGATGAATATATCTGCGACGTTTGGTTGTTATTCTTATTCTGATTTTAATTCCGCTAATGAATCTATCAAAGAGAAAGACGCTTGCAAGAAACATTAAAATTCATTTACAATTCTCTATTAAATAAAAATTATTTTCCTAAACCCTATTTAGTCATGCCTTAATGCCTAAAATCTAAATACCAGTGGCTTTTGCATAAAATTCATTTTTATTAGATTTCTTGCATGAAACATTGATTATTGTTTAGAAGATTATTATTTTTCATGGTTCTTAATGTTTTGGCGAACTTTATGTTTTCACCTGGGATCCTTCTGATAAAACATCGTGTGGAACTATTTGTTTAAGCAAGCGTGCGCAATAAAAAGATCGACGACTCTTGCAACATAAGAATATGTTGAAGCTATTTTTTACATTTTCTGTCAACCATTTGTGTTTTACTCCCACGAGAGTAAAAAAAAAAGCAAATGTTTGAAATCATCTGCCAGTTTTCTGGATGTGTTTGACTAGCGTTGCATAAAGCAATTTAAAAATGCTTTGTTTTCCGGATGAATTATGGTGGTTATCTAATGCTTGATTATTTCCCATTCTGAAAAATTTGAGATAGATATAGAAAGTGTAATTTTTTTTAAAAAATTCTGCAAGTTGTCGTTTTTAAAAATAGATCTTCTATGAACTTTATAGCACAGAGGCAATAGTGCACTGTGAAAAGAAGTATGATCAAAACTGTGGTAAAATTTACCGTGTTTCTATTCTTATGGTAACACTAGGCAAGGTAATTTTTACTGAAGCATTTTAATGGTTTTGGTAAAATTAACAACAAAATATTGTTTTAAAATATGTATTGAAATTTGTTATAGATGGTAAACTTTATTAATTTTTTGATGATAGCTTAGCGTTTGGATTAAGAACCACTTATTTGATTTATTTCACTTTTCAATTTTGTATTTGTTACTAATTGTGAGATAATAAGAACCAAAATTTTCGAATTCAGTCAAAATTTTCGGTAAACCGCTAACATATGAAAGTAAAAGTTTTCAAACGAATCGGATCAAATACTGTATATTTCGGTTTTATGACCAGAATTATGGTTCTTTTTTTATCAGAAATGTCTTTACAATACACTAAGTTAATTTTAGCAGAATTCTTTCCCGTGTAGCAAGATAGAATTTTTTCCCGTGTAGCAAGATAGTATATTTTCCCGTGTAGCAAGATAAAAGTTTTTTTTCCGTGTAGCAAGATTTAATTTTTTCCCGTGTAGCAAGATAGAATTTTTCCCCGTGTAGCAAGATAGTATATTTTCCCGTGTAGCAAGATAAAAGTTTTCTTCCTTGTAGCAAGATTGAATTCTTTCCCGTGTAGCAAGGTAGAATTTTTTCCCGTGTAGCAAGATAGAATTTTTTCCCGTGTAGCAAGATAGTATATTTTCCCGTGTAGCAAGATAAAAGTTTTTTTCCGTGTAGCAAGATTGAATTTTTTCCCGTGTAGCAAGATAAAATTTTTCCCCGTGTATAAATATTTAAACCAACTTTTAGCATCATCTTCTTATGTCAATTGTCACCTAATATAGAAATACTGGTGTAAAAATTTAAATCCCGAAAAGTTCTAAGTGTCTTGGAACCAGAACTAGTACTAGTGTTTAGGTGGCAGTAATCGAATACTTTTTTATTTTTTTATTTCCAATGGCAAGGCAAAGGGTACAAATAGAAAGATTAAATAAATAACGAATACAAATGAACGTAGGTTAACAAAGAAAGAAGACCGAAGTCATTGCCTTAAAAGTTCTCTTGCTTCCCAATATCTTGAGGACTTAGTGTGTCCATGAAGGGTCCCACATAGAAGCAGGTGGTCCCTGCCCAATTTCTCAACAGATTCACAAAGTGGACAAAAAGGCGTGGTGGAAAGGCCTATGCGGAATAAGTGAGCAGAAAGACAATCGTGGCCTGTATATAAGTAATCCAACACTATAAGGATTTTACTCCTTTTTAAAAATTAAATATTATTAAAATGACATTTTATACAACAAGTATTTCTTAGAAACGAATTTTAAGCACCCTGGCGTGCATGATTTGTAGACCTCTGTTTATATGCTTTATAATTATATAATTTAATTACATAATTTAATTATTTAATTTAATTACATAATTTAATTATTTAATTTAATTACATAATTTAATTATATAATTATAATTACATAATATATAATTTTACAGTTTCGGTTTTTATAAACAATTTTAAAAGTAAAACCTTATTGTATGTAATTTTTTGATGAAACTTCCAAACCACTTGTTTTACTTTCAAAGTTGTCTAGCAGTTAAAAAGTTTCAGAGGGGATTTCATAGTGATACAGAATTAATTTATATTGCAATCGATAATAATTATATATTTAATTGATAATTAATTATTATATTGTATTCCATTACAAAATAAAATTGTCGCTTTGTTCATATTTTTTTAAAAACATGTTTTTTCAGAAAAAATTTTCTTTTCTAATACACCTAGGCTAAAATAAAAAATAACTCACGCATTTTAATATTTTAAGAAAGATAAGCCAATATGCACTTTTAAATTTAGTGCAACTCATAACATTGTATTAGAATTACGATAGTTTGTTTTAAATGTTTATAAACCAACAGCCATAGGTGTCGAACATGGTCGACCTTATCTCGATCTTCGGAATATTTTTTCACTTATGCAATATACGTTTTCCTATGTAGAATACTACAAATATTTTTTTCTATACTTTATTCTATTCATTGTTCTTTATTTGCTTACATAATAATACAAATAAGTAAACATACACAGAGAAAAAAATTCTGGTAAAACTACCGTACTGCATGGCTTCCACGTTTACATTACTGTATCTACATTTAAATTACTACGCATTTCTGGTCACAAAAAACATAATTCTAGTAAATGAAGTAAAAAAATACGGTATTTTAACCATTCATTTGGTAATTTTTCCATTCGTGTGGTAACAGTTTACCGGAAATTCTGGTTTTCGAAATTATAGTTCTTATTACCACACATTTAGTAAAAAATACAAATAGGAAATGTTAATTTAACCGAATAAATGGTTTTTGTACCATGCTCAAGTATCATGATAAAATTAACAAATTTTACTGCATTTACCAGACTTTACCACACGTTTCAAAACCGTATTACGAAAACAATTTTACCAAAAACACTACCAATGCCCTTCGGTAAAAATTACCGAGCTTTTTGGTGGTCAAATGGAGTCTGAAACACCGTAAAATTTACCATATATTGAAAGTTTTAACCATACGGATTTTTCAGAAATAAATATATGAAATTTCATTATTTTCTAGTAATTTAATTTAAATTATGAAAAAAAATTAATAGTAATGGATTCAAAGTTTCACCACTCTTCGTCGTAATGTGGAAGCCACTTTTAGCTGAATACCTGGGCCCTCTTCTTTCTATCTCTTAGAACGCCATTGGATCAAAATATTTCACACGATATTCTCAGTGTAGCTATAATATTCAACCTTTTTTATTAGAACATAGTAAATCTAGGCTTACACTGGTTTTATTCCTTTTAGTTCGCTATAGGTTTAGTAAGACTTCTTTGGTCCTTAGGTATAAAAAAAAAATTGAGAATCTCTGAACTAAATGAAGCATTCAACATTTTTTCTCACCAATTCTTGCATAACCTTGACCAAAGGTCAATACAATTCAGAACACACATGATTATCCCCTGTAAGAGTGATGACTGGGGAAAAAAACGGCGCTTTCAAAATTAAAACAGCACTTATCACACCGGCTCCTTACTGCCCATTGGACTGTTACACTAAAAAATAAAAAAAATTAAACGAGTTTCATCTTTACTAAGCCTAATTATACTCAAGGAACCTTATAAATGTGATACTCCTTTCTCTCTGAAACCTAGTTTTTGAGTAAGACATGACTATATTTAAGATGTAGGTGTAGGTCGGGGCGCTGATCTGGGGCGTTCCTCAAAAATCGTGATGCCATTCACTTATTTTTATTTTATTTTCTCGCTTTTTCTTTTCACCCGTTTTAACAATTGCGACTGAGATGAGCAACCTTGGTAGTAGAGAAATACGAATGTTCAAGCCTTGGAGTTTGATGTGTGATCGGAAATCATGAATTACTTTTAGTAAAAGAACCGGCAATTTTCAATAAACTTGACTTTTACGAATCTAGAGATGTTTTTATATTGATTTAGGAAGGGAAAAAATGATGAATTGGGCAGATATTTTTAAATCAGGTTGAGTAGGAGCTGCTAGAATGTTTTGGGGTGGTCGAATCAAGATATCTTGCAATTATACTGCAATTCTGTTACAGTGTCAATTAAAACTAAATTATTGAGCAATTTAAACGAATTTATATTTTTTTACTAGATAGTAGGGTTGAACATGAAAGCTACTTGTTTAATTTAAAACACTATTAAAGTTGCGTTAATATTATGGTTCATAGTGTCGAGATTACGGCACAAAATTAAATCATTTTTTAAGAAAATGTAGGTGAATGTCGATTAAAAGTGTAACAAAATCCTATTTTTAAGGAAAAAATCGGACATGAAAGACTCTTTTATGCCAATCTCTTGTAATCGACGGATTATGAGTTAGAGTCCTTTTACCGTCAGACTAACCATGGGACGTTTTCGTGGTTTTCCCCTCTATGTAACGCAAATGCGGGTTAGTTCCATCAAACAGTCCACCACGAAGGCAAATTTGGTCCAATACTTGATCCAGGAGTTATCTCGTCTTCTGTATTGGGTTCACAATTACAAGGCTGCGTTGTTGAATATTGGTGGTCGTAAACCCAAAATTTAATCGACTTGAAACGCAATGGCTCAGGGGATACGGCACTCTACTTCCATTCAGGTAACTCAGGTTCGAATCCCTGTGATAACTAGTTAATTCAGATTCTGCTCCCGGTTCTCATCCACCTTAATGATGATGTAAAATATCTTCGGACTGCTGCATTGGATTCCTCTTCCTTTAGGCTTACCGTAGAAATACACCAGCGGTGTTTCTTTCAATGTAGCGTTAATAGTAGATGTAGCGCTTATAATAGTCTTCCATTAGGCTTACCGTGGAAATACACCAGTGGTGTTTCTTTAAATGTAGCTCTAATAGTAGTCTTCCATTGGGCTTACCGTGGTGTTTCTTTCAATGTAGCGCTAATAGTAGCTAAATTCATTCAATTAATAAAAAATTTATTAAAAAAAACTCGACATTTGAATTGTATTCGAGAGGAAGAAAATTAAATGACTGTAGAAAAGCAAAACTGTAAGCGAATGAACTGTTTCTTTTTTAGTTTTTAATTCTCAATTTTCTTATTCTCTTTACTTATTCTCTTATATTCTTCTTATTTCTTATTCTGAATTCTCCTATAAAGTTCCTCAATAATAATTTTAAGCGTTTATAACATATATTATAACATTATATTCATTTTAATATCAATATTAAACAAAAATTAGTTACATTAAATTCATCTCCAAGACTGCGAATTCAATTGTCCAACATAAAACCCTTCTTAACATTATTAATGATAAAACAATGAAAGATAATCATTCATCTTAAAAATATAAGAAAGTCCAAAATTAAAGAACTCTTTTAATGGTTAATACGTACGCAATTGTCTTTATTTATATTTAATAATGAAGTGAGGTTTACGCCGAAAGAAGATTGATTATTTTGGAGATAAAATTGGGAACCGCTGCTCTAAAATATGATAAACTTAACTAATTTGACCACGTTTATCAAATTTTATAACATATTATAGCCATATTTTAATGTTATATTTACCTAAATCATTACCAAAACGTTTCGTATAGAGCCCGTAGAGGCAGAAACACAGTATATTTTACCATGTTCTAGTAGATTTGACCATACATTTTTTTTTCAGAGTTCGAAAAAAAATGTCTTAATCGTTAAGTAATATTTTGTTTAATTTTTAAGGAAAAATTTATTAGATCAATTAAATAAAACTATCATTTTTTATTATATATGATTGCAGTTTTTTACTAAAAAAATTCCTAGCGCTAGCAATAATGATAAATTTTGGTATTCTTATAATTATGATATTTTTCTCAAGATTTGCCACAACTCACAACAACTAGAAAGCTTACGAAATAATTATAAGCAACTTTCTTTTTTACATTTTCAAGTAATAAAAAACACTTTTGAAAAAATATTATTTGCGATGACGAAAAATTTCCATGGAAACGATAAAAAATAAAAACTTTCGGTTTCTTTACACTTCCGTTCATCAGTCCTTAAAAACGTGAGTTGACTGGATAATCAGGAATTCTAATACGTTGTTTCTTTTTTTGCGGTAATAACATATTCCACAGCATTTCCTTGTTATGAAACCTCACAAATGATTACCTTGATTTCAAAGTCACTTATTTACGCTCACGGAAAACCTTTTCACTGATATTCAATTGATAGCAGTTCATTGATTTTTATTGCTTTCAGTCCCTCAAGAGTAAATAGATTTTAAGTATACTGCTTTACATGTCTTAACGATGTTAGAATTTTCATTCTAAAATTATTATGCAATTACCAAGAACAGTCTGATCATCCGATTAACCGTAGATTTAAGGAAAAGAACATTTATTACCTTTACGATTTTAAAACCTTTTACATCTAGTATCGTTGAGAAACCATGAATACAAAACTATACGGTTTTTTAACCATTTACAACTAGCATGGTTTCAAACCTTAAAAAAAAGAAATTTAGCTGGACATAAGAGCTAGGCATTTCGTTAAGTAATGGACATTTTAGAGTGCAGGACCTAGGAAACTCTTCATGTGATGTAGGGAATCGAGGAAATATTGTGGTAATAAAGCTAGGACTCGAAACTCCGTTCTATCGGTCATGAGATTACGCATCACAGATCTCACAGTTAGCAGTTTAATTACCATCTTATTTACAGTTATTTGACTGTTTTGTTTGAATATGGTAAAGTAACAATTAAATAAATGGCCATTTAACCATTTTTTATCGAGAAATTTCTGAAAGTGAAGGATGTTTTTCAATGCTCTTTTATAGAAGAAAATAAAAATGCTACTTTTAGAATCCCTTAGACTTAAAGCAAAGCTGTGAGTTTAAACAAAATGTGCCATATTGCAGTTAAGAATTACCTTGTTTGTAGAATAATCAAGTAGTTTAAACATAAAAAAAAACAGTTTAATTTTTTTAAAAAAATGATGATTCGGTGATATTTTTTCCTTAAATGAAAATCATAAAAATAATAAACAATTTCAATTTTTGCAAATTTTTGTAAGCCAAAGAATGCAACGTTGATATAATGTTGCTAATAATACAAAATTACATCTCGCACGCTTTTAATTTTCCAAAAAAACTGTGATTCTCTCATATTCAAATTTTAAGCAATTTTCCCACCGATAAAGTATGGTTAAAACTACCAGAGTATGGTAAAATTTACCGTGTTCCTGTCTCTATAGGAACTCCAAGACGCTCAGTAATTTTTACCGAAGTACTATGCTGATAATTTTGGTAAAATTTGCTATAAAATATTGTTTTATGAAATGTGGTAAAAATTTGATAACTGTTAAAATTTGGTATGTTATATATTATTTTCTGTTGCTTTTGTATGTTTATAATGTGATTTACTTTCTTGATTTTTTTCTGACGACTTTTAGAATTTTTCGTTAACTAATTTAAAAATTTTGATTGTAAGGCATTTTTTATTCAACTTACATAATAATTTTATTTAAATACATATTTAAAAAAATTCTCTGCATGAATTTTAAGCGAAAAAAAATTTTATGAAATAACAATGAAATGTGTATTGGAAATAAAACAATTTTTTTTCCCGAAACAGTCAGCAAATGTCTTCATACCGGACGTAACCGGACCACACCCACAATTTTTATTTTTTTTTAAATTAATTTTGAAAATAATTCAAAACAATAAAATGAGAATAAATATAAGTTTTCATTCACAATGAAATTTATTAAAAAACTATCTTTACTTTAACATTCACTGTGGTGGTCCCATCTAAGTTTCGAAATATTGTACATCATATAAAAAAACAAATAAATAAAATATATTTAAAAAAATAATGAATAAAAGGGGTGAAACTGGAAAGTATAGCAAACCAAGACAAGAAACTAGTAAAACAACTTTTTAAACACCCCTAACTTCCGATGAAATCAGAAGAATCAAAATCTCATCAGAAATAAAAAGATTGTTTTACTGTATATACAAAGCGTCGGGGTTGAAAGGGGGCTGGGGCGTCGTGTGACCCGGATGCCCCCAGGGTTCTTTTCTGAACAATCAATTTTTTTTTTTTACCTTTTCTTAGACACTCCGTTACTTGTAGGGGGAAAAAAGAATCAGTTCTTTGCTGTCTGTTATATTTTAACGGTGGGAAAATGACTCTCGCTTGCTTTGTGTTTGTTGTTAGAAAGGGTTTTTGTTTTATTTAATAATATTATTCTTTGCTCGCTGTTGGAAATAAAGTGTATTAACAGCTTCGAACATTTTATTTTATCCCTTTCGAACCCGATGGAATCATGAATTATTTTTAACAGACAAATTTACCCATCTTATTGTTTCGCAACACATTTTGTGCTTTGAAATGAATGAATTTTTCAGTGCAAGTTTAAACATATGTTGTTGATGTTTCGTTTGTGCTTTTCGTTGTAATTATCTATATTTAATTATGTAGTTATAATGATGTATACACTATTCTTTTTTCTATGTAGAATAAAATGAATTAACGATTCTCGCAGAATAAAAACTACAGAATGCTGAAGAGTTGAAACAAAATGAATCAGATGATTTTTTTTCCTTCAATTTTTTATATTATTGTGCATGTAATTAGAGTGAAACAAACATTATATTTTCTGAGTGAAACAAACATTATATTTTCTGAGTGGAACAAAATGAACTAAAAACTTTTGCTAAAAAAATAACCGAATGCTGAGTGCTGAAGTTGAAGCAAATTGGAGCTGGTGCATTTTTTTTTTCTTTCGTAAATTTCATTATTATTATTACAGATTGATTAATTTAATTTTATATTAAACTAGTAAATGAATTATTGCTAACGTTGATAAAAATTGGAGGTGATGAAATTTGTTTTATTTTATAGCTTACCTTATTATTAAGAGGGCAATTAGATTGAAGCAATTACTTTTCATATTTAGAATATCGAATTAACAAATTTTATTATGAAAATTACCCGTTGCTAAAGTTGAAACAAATTGGAACTGATATTTTTTTGTCATTTTCATTACTATTACAGATCATTTATTTACATTTGTCGGAAACTAATTTATTAATGTTAATATTCTTTTAATTTCAATCCAATAGAATATTGTTCTAATTTGAAGATGATAAATTGACCTCTGGAGTAATTTTATCCAGCAAAATTTCTAGTTGTTTTGCCTTCCAAAGAATAAGATGGAATAAAATTAAGGAATATAGAAAATAAATAGACAATAAAAATGAAAGGAAATAAGTAATCAATGTTATTTTTATTGCTTCGCAAAGCATAATTTAAAATAAACTTTTAGTTAAATTTAAATTACCTTTTATTATTTTTAAGATGATTGAATTATTATTTTTAATAAATAATTATTTTGTCAAGAAATTTTATTTAATTTTTTTTAAAAAATCGATTTAAAATTACAATTAATTCTTTTAACAAAATACATTCTGCAAATAATAATTCACAAAATTAATACAAATTTTTTTGTTATTATTTCTTTTACTCTTTAATAAAGTATAATTTTATTAATACAATTAATTTTATCGATTAGAAATTAATTATTATTTCTAATAAACGAATATCAATTTATTAAATGGGCTTTCCTTCAAATTATAACAGTACTTTTTAAAGATTTATATTATTAATGATTCTTTTCTATTATTTAATTTATTTATTCCTTGGTTTGTTTTAATTAATATTTAACTTATATTAAATTTAAGAGATTTCCGAGAAAATAATTCATGGATAAATATAATAAAATTTTGTTTAAAGAATAATCACTTTTTTCTTTTACTTTTTTTCTCTGCATTTAGTTACGATTCTATAAATTTTCTTTTCAATTAATATTTAATTTATATTGAGTTTCTCATCAAACTTAAGACATTTCCGGGAAAATCATTTATGAATAAATTATAATAACATTTTATTTAAAAAATAAATTCTCATCTTAATGGATGAGTAATTATTATATTGATGAGTCATCTTATTGATGAGTAATTATTTTTATTATTAATCTTAGCTTCATTTCTCTATTTCTATTTTTTTTTATCAATAATAATTTTTCTCTGCATTTTAAATGAATGTTTAACTTATATCGAGATGCCCTTCAAATGGGAAACATTTCCGGGAAAATCATTCACGGATAAATATCGCCAAAAACACGATGTTTAAAATTCTGAAATCCTGTATCATGGTTGGGCAGATGTTAACACTAGTAGTGGAAAGGAAGTGATTGAAAAAAGTTTCAACTGCGGGCAAACGCAACAGCACATGCTGGTAGGACAATACTGTGAAAGCAGCTGGTAGGGAAAATGTGTAACGGATGAGGTTCAAGTTCGTGTCTTAACGTCCTGCAGAACACCTTTTGTTTGCTTCTCTTAGTTTTGTAAGAAAAATTGTAACTATATTCGAAAGCTCAATGAATTTCGTTATCGTAATAACAGCTATCGTTTATTCAGTAGTAAAACTGTAACTGATAAAAACAACTGATGTGTTTAATAGTAACATAAATATTACTATATAATTTTTAGGAAAGCAATTAATTAAATAATTATCCTTTCGTCCTCAGAACATCTTTTAATATGCTTCTCTTAGCTTTGTAAGAAGAATTGTAATTCAAAGGATCGATGAATTGAGTTATCGTAATAACAATGGTTTATTCAGTAGTAAAGCTCTCTCTGTAACCGATAAAACAACTGATGTATTTAATAGTAACAGAAATATTACTATATAATTTTTAGAAAAGTTATTAATTAAATAATAACCTTTTCGTTTGCTTGCTTCTCTTAGATTTGTAAGAAGAATTGTAACTATATTCGAAAGCTCAATGAATTTGGTTATCGTAATAACAGCTATGGTTTATTCAGTAGTAAAACTCTAACTGGTAAAACAACTGATGTGTTTAATAGTAACAGAAATGGTACTATATAATTTTTAAGAAAAACTATTAATTAAATAATTATCTTTTCGTCCTCAGAACACATTTTATTTGCTTCTCTTAGATTTGTAAGAAGAATTGTAACTATATTCAAAAGCTCGATGAATTTGATTATCGTAATAACAGCTATCGTTTATGCAGTAGTAAAACTGTAATTGATAAAATAACTGATGCGTTTAATAGTAACATAAATATTACTATATAATTTTTAGAAAAGCTATTAATTAAATAATTATCTATTCTTCCTCAGAACACCTTTTAATTTGCTTCTCTTAGCTTTGTAAGAAGAATTGTAATTCAAAAGTTCGATGAATTGAGTTATCGTAATAACAATGGTTTGCTCAGTAGTAAAACTCTCTCTGTAACCGTAAAAACAACTGATGTATTTAATAGTAACAGAAATATTACTATATAATTTTTAGAAAAGTTATTAATTAAATAATTATCTTTTCGTCCTAAGAACACCTCATTTTGTTTCTCTTAGTCTTGTGAGAAGAATTGGAAATATATTCGAAAGTTCAATGAATTTGGTTATCGTAATAACAGCTATCGTTTATTCAGTAGTAAAACTGTAACTGATAAAACAGAGGATATGTTTAATAGTTATAAAAATATTACTATATAATTTTAAGAAAAGTTATTAGTTAAATAATTTTTTATCGCCCTCAGAACACCTTTTATTTGCCTCTTTTGGATTTGTGAAATAAATTGTAACTTGATTTGGAAGCTCAATAAGTTTGATTTGTCACGCTTATCGCAATGTCAGCTACTGTTCTTTAAATACTGAAACTGTAACTGTTTGATAAAGCAACTGATGACATTAATAATAACAGAAATATTACAATTTTTTTTAAAAAAAGTTATTAATTGATTAAATTAATTATATTTTCGTCCTGCAGAACACCTTTTATTTGCTTCCTTTAGTTTTGTGAAATGAATTGTAACTTGATTCGGAAACTCAATAAGCTTGATTATGCAATGCTAATCGCAATAACGGCTATTGTTTATTCAATTGCAAAACTGTTACTGTTTGATAAAACAACTGATGAGTTTAATAATGACAAAAATATTACTACATTATATATTTAAAAAAGTTATTGAATAATTTAATTATTTTTATCGTCTTGCAGAACATTTTTATTTGCTTCCCTTAGTTTTGTGAAATGAATTGTAACTTGATTTGGAAGCTCAAAGAGCTTGAATATATTTTTCTAATCGTAATAGCAAGCATTGTTTATTTAATAGCAAATCTGATGTAATTTTTTGAAAAAACAAATATTGAGTTTAATAACAACAGAAATATTATTACATTATTTTTTTAAAAAATAACAGTTTATTAATTGTTTTATTTTTACGTGTTGCCGAACACTTTCTGTTTGTTCCTTGTATGTTTGTAATCTAAATTATAAATTAAATTGGAAGCTCAATAAGTTTAATTATGTATTGCGCTGTAAATAATTCCGATTCAAATTATGATTAAAAGTAATCTCTTTGAGTGCATCATCCGTAAAATATTTTTGAGCAAAAATCAAATTTTACGGTAGTTTTTGCAACAATATTTATTTAATTACAAAGATTCCAAGATTTTACTGTAAATATACGGTATATCAGATGTTTTGTTACGTAAAATGTTGCGATAAAAATGGATTTTACGGTAAAAAGTACTGCCTACCTAAATGCTGATACTTTTTACCGGAAATTTTTACTGTGGATCAATTGTAATAAAAACTATCTTTCACTCAATTGTAAAATAGTTACAACTCATTAATTAATTATAATAAAACTATTGCCCTACAATTTAAAACATTAGTAACTAACTTATTTATTTGTCATAAATAGTGATTTATTTCCTAACAATAAAAGAATAGTAGCTGCATCTTACTGCTATTTTATGGTGGTATTTATCGGTTTTATTAGATGCGATATTTTCGTATTTTATCGTAACTGTATCGTATCATATCGTAAACATCAATGCTTGATATTTTGGAAGATATAGCACAAAACAGCACTTCCATCAACTTTATCGTGTTTTAGATGCAATCTTTTATAAAAACGATTTGAAAAAAGTTATTACTTCTAACTTTACAAGAAAATTAATATATCTATTTTAGCGATTTTTTTTAAAATTACATTTTGATCATAAACTCAACTCCAATTATTACAATGTATCTTTAAATTCAGACGACATTTACCATAAACTTCTTTGAAACAGCGTTACTAATTATGACTGTTTGTGTCAGATGCCAACGTATCACGTAAATTTACCACGCTAGACTGATTACGGTCAAGGTATTTGATTTGAAAGTGTCGTTTTCCTTTTCCAAAATAAAATGTTTGAGACTTATTTCGGACAAATCATCTTACTTCATGTTTTTATTTCAAAATTTTGCTAAAACTATTTCGCAAATACTGCTATTGTATTAATTTTATCATAATTATAATTTATGTTCTATTCCCCTGTAGTCAATGAATTTCGCTGCTAGCAATGATGAATTTATAGGTTTTATGAATTATATGCCTTATGTTAGCAATTATGAATAGGTATTAAAACGTAACTATTGAAATATTCCTAACTAGTTAACAATATTCTAACCTATTCCCTGGTTTTTATTTTATTCTATTTATTTACTCTGAGAGAATAAGTATTGTAAAAACTACCAGAATATGGAAAAATTTACCGTATTTCTGGATCTATGAGAACACCAAATAAATCGGTAACTTTTTCTGAAGCGATTTGGCAATAATTTGGTAAAATTAACAGTTCAATATGGTTTTTATAATGTGTGCTAAAATTTGGTACATATGTTATAATCTGGTAAGTTTGTCATAATATCTTAGCATAAAAATCATTTATACGTATAAATCTGCTTTACGGTTTTGCATATTTAACTAAATGTGTGGTAATAAGAGCTAATTAGTAATATGGTTAATAATAAGGTAATAATTTTAAAAGCCAGAGTTTCCAGTAAACCGTTCCATATGAACTGATAAATTGCCAAATGAATGATTGAAATACCGTATATTTCGGTTTTATTTACCAGAATTATGGTTTTTTCAGAGAAATGTTATTACCATACTGGTAAAAGTGTCGTAATTTTCAAAATATACTTACTTATTAGCGATATTCTACTTCTATTCTACTATATACTACTATATTCTACTTCTACTGAAAATATACGTAATTTTGCTACATTAATAAGCTATTAAAACCTAAAAACCTATTATAAAACCTATTTGAATATGAGTACCTCCCTATCCATCTACGTTAAATAAATTAGGTTGACAGTAACCTAACCAATTTCATGAATATTTATCTTGTTACTGCATTGATTTACTAACTGTAAATATGTACGTAACTATACTACATTATCCTATGTACGCCTATTCACCAACGATCAATAAATCTCGTTGCTAGTTATTATGAATAAGCGTATCTATTTACGAATGATTCATAAATTTTGTTTATAATATTTCAGTCGTAAATCTTAATATGTACCTGAATAAGTAACTACGATATCATAATCTAGTTACTGACATATCACTTGGTAAATTGCGTTGATAATACTGCAATCCTAATTAGAGTTATGCTCTTATTTATTTCATCGAGTGTTATTATGCTATATTAATATCCTAATTATATATACTAATTATGTATACTAATTATATATACCTATAATGCACCAACGTTCAGTGAATTCTGCTATATAAATGTAAATTATAAGACTTACTAATTGAATTGATTTTCCAACTGTGAATATGTATCCTTATTATATTAATATTCAATCTATATATTTACATTCTCGTACGCTTTTTTTAAAATCCGTTGATAGTTCTACACAAAAAAAAACATGTTTTCTTTTCTCTAAGTAAAATAACAACTCATGAAATCGCTTATGTTTCATCACTACAAATGAATTAATTCCTATTCATACAGTTATAGAAGTATCATCAATCACAAAAAATACAATTTTACTGAGTATAATATTTTTTTTTAAAGTTTTCTATGAACTAATCTTGAACTAAAATATTTTGGAAGTGCATAAAACATATACGATATTTATTTTAAAGATTTAATTTTGATTACAAATTTAAAGTTTTCTTTAAAAATATATAGGCATGCGTGTAACTGCACAGTTTATTCATTTGAAAGAGCAGAAAACATGTGATTCTTATTTGATAGAACCTTACCCTAAACTGTGAAAAAAAAATTCTAATCGAGACTACGAGAATCTGGTAAAATTTAATGCGTTTTTGGTTTTATGGGAGCATCAAAATTGTCAGTAATTTTAACCGAAGTGCTTTGGTCATGAGTTTGGTAAAATTAACAATAAAATATTGCTTTATAATTTGTGTTAAAAATTAGTAATTTTATTATGATACCTTAGAGCATGTTATAAAAATAATTCATTCGGTTAAATTCACCTTTCAGCTTTGTATTTTTTGCTCTATATGTGGTAATAAGAACTTAAATTTTGAAAACTAGAATTTCCGGTTAATTGTTATCATAAAAACAAAAATATTAACAAATGAATGGCTTACCGGAAATGCCATTGAAATACAGTTCGGTAATTTTGCAGATTTTTTTTCTCCGTGTGAAATCGGCATTTGAACACCTAAAATAAAATTAAATAATTTTTCTGAGGAATCCTTAGAATTTGAATCCTTAGAACAAATTATATACTGTTAGAAATTTCTCGGAAAAAATGGTTAAATAACAATTTATTAAATGATTATTTTATCATATTTAATCAAAACAGTCTAAGAACCATAAATAAAAAGGTAATCAAACTGTTAAGTTTGAGAAAAACTGTTTATTAACTGCTTTCACCTAATACTGTTAAACAACCAGAATTTTATCGCACCAACTAGAACCACCTAATGAAGTTACTTAATTCTTTGCAACTGCGTGAACATCATAGTCAAGCAGGCTTATCTGTCAATCTCATGATCGGCAGAACTAGAGTTCGATTCCTAGTGTTGACACCAAAATATTTCGCTCATTCCCTTGAACGCATAAATAATTCCTAGAGTCCGGCACTCTCCAATGACCATTACTTTACGAATACCTGAGCTCATGTCTAGATAAATAAATTTTTTTTAACGTTTTTGAGAAATGCTAGTAGTAAACTGTTAAAAAAAAACATATATTCATGGTTTTATAACCATATTTTTTGTAAATGGTTTCAAAACCATAAAAAAAAGGTTCTTTACCACAAATTTTACAGTGAATCGGATGGACAGACAGCTGCCAGTTATTTTACCATAATTTCAGAATGAAAATTTTAACAGTGTATTATGTATGTCATTAAGTTATATATTCTTATACATTTATTTTAACACGCTTTAAATACGAGTTATTGCTGATTTGACCGAATATTTTAGCAGAACATCAGATTCTTTAATCTACTCGACTTCACCCATCTCTGNTGTGAGAAGCCTGAACCTATAAATGCCTTAAGTCAGACACTACGCAAATTTTCTTGGAGAATATGGTTAAATAACAATTTATTTAATTGTTATTTTACCATATTCAAACAAAACAGTCAAATTACCATAAATAAGATGGTATTCAAACTGTTAACTGTGAGAAAAACTGTCTATTAACTGCTTTCACTTAATACGGTTAAGCAACTAGAATTTCATTGCACTAACTAGACCCACCTAATGAAATCACTTAGTTCTTGGTAGATGGGTACATATTATAGCTCAGAGGGCTTATCTGTCAATCTCATGATCGGCAGAACTAGAGTTCGATTCCTAGTGTTGACACCAAAATATTTCGCTCATTCCCTTGAACGCATAAATAATTCCTAGAGTCCGGCACTCTCCAATGACCATTACCTTACGAATACCTGAGCTCATGTCTAGATAAAAAAATTTTTTTTTAACGTTTTTGAGAAATGCTAGTAGTAAATTGTTAAAAAAACCATATATTCATGGTTTTATAACCATATTTTTTGTAAATGGTTTCAAAACCATAGAAAAAATGTTCTTTACCGCAAACTTTACAGTTAATCGGATGGACAGACAGCTGCCCGTTATTTTACCATAATTTCAGAATGAAAATTTTAACAGTGTATTACGTCTGTCATTAAGTTATATATTCTTATACATTTATTTTAACACGCTTTAAAAACGAGTTATTGCTGATTTGACCGAATATTTTAGCAGAACATCAGATTCTTTAATCTACTCGACTTCACCCATCCCTGATAAACAGCATAAAATAAAAAAAAGGAAGCTAGTTAAGATAGAATTTCTAATAAAGGAAGGATTCCAATACATCATGATAAGGATGTCCGCAGGATATATACCTCAGTTGTCCGGCACGCATTATGTCCTATCACCGAATGACTTGTCCTGCCACCAAGAGACACAAATATAATGAAACAGAATGTCAGCTCAGAGACTTCGCACGTATTTTAAAATGTTTGCGAATGCATAACTGGAATAACGTTTTTTACGATTATTGAAGTAGCTATTTAAAGAACTGTAATCAAATGGAAAATTATTTAAAACTATTTGTTAGATGGTAACTAAAAGTGAAAATTCTTGGAAGTTTAGCTTATGCAGAAATAATTCGCAATTTTATTTTTGAAACATTTTTGAAAACAAGTTTATTTTTGCTGAACTACATCAAATGACGAGAAAAAGTGTTGATTGAAGTATATTTTATTGTTGTTTAGTTGGCTTTGTTGTTAAAATTCAAAAAGCGATTGTCATATCTTAGGGACGGGATTAAAATAAAGATTACACCATTGACTACGAACTTTAGAATTATCCCATATCGCTCCCATAAATATTATTTACATTGTAAGGATTCAAATTTGTGAAAATAGTTTATGAAAAATCTCTTGTAACAGTGAAATACTTTTTAAATTTCATTTATTTATTTATTTATTTATTTATTTATTTATTTATTTATTTGTTCCTTTATTTATTTATTGGCTATGTATTTCAATTTAAATTACAACTCGAATGCAAAGGGTATGATTTTGTTTTAAAATAAAATCCTCACTGAGAAAAAAATGATCGTATGGTTAAAAAAAAAACAAAAAAAACTTTTTTTCTGGTTAATTAAAACAAAATATACTGTATTTAAACCATTCATTTAGTTATTTTTCTCTTCATATGGTAACGGTTTACCAGAAATTCTACTTAGAGTTTAGAAATGCTGCTTTCTACTGTTCCAAAATCAATAAAAATTCTTTCCTTTGACTTGTTCAATAATTACTCCAAAACTCAATTCAATCACATAGTAGTTTAAAAAACGAGATTGCTTGCGTTGTTAATATTGCTAAAACTCAGTCTAAAAGTAAACCTTTCTAACCTTATAAAATTTCCTAGTATTTATCGACTTTGGCGAAAATATTCATTCTCGCTACGAGAAAATTAAGCCAAAAAGCAATTAAGATCAAACTTAAGCAGGCCGAAGGCGCAACCAGCCGTAATTAACGTTTATTTAAACACGTTTAGCTTGAAGGGCTGAAAATATTGTTCTAATCAATGACCAACAACTCGTGTTAGTTTTCGAACGTTCTAAACTCCACCACCCCCTCGAAAACTGATGGGTCCCTTTGATTGTTGCTTCACACAAGCCGTGTTTGAGTAATTAACCGTGAAATGAATGGACGAAAGTTTTGAACTAACGAGACGTTAAAATAGTTGGATGTGGAAAATAAAATTGAAAATGTGTAAAAAAAAAAGTGTCTTGTTAGCGCGCGTGAAACAGACTTGAAGATTTAGCTCCTTTATGAATTTTTTTTCCGTTTATTTAAGGGACTTTTCATAGTTAGAAATTGATTTTCTCTCTTTAGTTTTTTTTCCATTAGAGAATGATTAATTGCAGTTCAAAAGGTTTTATCTAAATTTCTTTATTAATTAAGTATTCGCTTTCTAATTGTAAAAACAACAATTATTGGAAAAAAACTTATGAATTTGTTTTCTTAGAAGGGGCAAAAAAATAAATTTTTTAAATGAAAAATAGAGTTTTTTGTTAAACCTATCAAGTTTATTTCTAAATTAAATTATTGAATATGCGTAGAGTACTTTAAATTTTAAAGTTATAAATTTTTCTAGTTGATTATGTTAGAAATCATAATTTATTCATATTTTGTTGTAAATTGGCGAATTTATAAGTCAGGGAAAACAAAGAAAAATTATATTTAAAATTTATTTACTCTTTCTGCATTTAGCGACCTAGTTAAAGTTCATATAAATTACACGCACAGAATTATATTTGTAAATAATAAAAAACCGGAACCTCTCTTACAAAAAAAAAAAAAATACAATTAGTGACTTTCACTCATTTTTTAACAATAATATATGACATTTTTTCATTTATACTAACAAGAAAAAAAATTATCTTACAAGCACGTATTCGAATAGTGAAATACAAATACAGAATATGCAAATGTCTATCATCTACACTACAAAAACTTTTCACCGTAAAATTTATTTTTTCAGAACATATTACGAACAAAAAACTTGATATACCATAATTTATACAATGGTAATTATCGTAAAATTACTGAATTACTCTAACTAAATAATTATTAGAGGAAAGTTGTCTAAATTGTATGTCTTCTAAATCGTATCGCCTTTGATTTCTAAAAAAGTATTTGGAGCAGAATGCCCTAGTTAGCTGATAAATTAATTAGAAAGCTTTTTTCACGTGGAGATCAGGTAGAAGAATTAAAGTGGTTGTGTACACGCGTTAAGTTTTAATTTAAGTTTATTGGTTTTACAAGTTTTCAATGTAATTTCTGAACATCCTGTGTAAGGATATATCAGATTTAATGCTATAGGTCGGTAAGCTGGTGGTACGAATTAGGCAACTGATTTCCTAAATCGTACCACTTGCAGAACTTGTAAAATTAATTAATTTTTAGTACTTACTTCAAATAAATTTTTACTAAAAAATATTTTATATGATATATAATTAGCTGAATAACTATATTTTATGATCTAAATATTTCAGTTGTAATTGTCAGTGATTTGTTTCTGATAAAAATTAAACTGCGAAAGGTGGTACGATTTAGACAACTCTCCTTTACTGTAAATCTTACAGTATAATATTTGACGGTAAAAATGGATTTTACGATAGAACGGATTCTACGGATGATGCATCTAAATTTCTTGTACTGTATACCGTAATTTGATTCGGATTTTTTTACAGCATATGAATTACATTATTTTTTTAAAAAAATTTGTAATTTAGATAATTTTACAAGATTATATTTTTTGTTTTTATTGTTCACGCCTATTTAGAAGCCTGGAAATTTGTCTTCAGCAGAAATTTATACTTTAAAGATTTAAAACATGGAAGATTTTTGAAATAATAAGTCATTAAAATAATAGTTTGAGTAACTGAAACCATGATTTTAATTTAAAACATATTTTCGTGTGAAATTTTAAAATCATCATACAGACGAATGCAGATGAAATTTCCAAACTGTAAAATTATACTTACTTTTTAAATTGAACAATAGATTCTGTGTTAAATAATCAATTCATGATCGAAAATTTCTGTTTTAATTATAATGATGCATTTTTGATCATTGACTCATATTGAATAATTATTCTATTTTTATTTCAGATCGTAACTTTTCTTGTTTTATGAGCTTCTATTAAAATCAAAGATATGTCTCTGCAGAAGAAAAGTGAAAATCCAAGTGTGCTTTTCTCTATGCTTAACTCCACAACACCATCATGACGCTTGTTTTGATAATTTGCTTTTATTTGAAACAACAAAGTGCAAGAACTTATTCGATTATTCAAGCTAAGCCTAATTCTAAGACGATGGCGCCAGGATAACATTCAGTTGTTTTCATCGTTAAGTGTCTTTGCAAAAGTCCAAAATCAAGAGCTTAAACTAGGAAACTTTCAAACTGGTTATGCAACATTATAGCCTAAATAGTAAAACTAGTTATTAGAACTATAAAATGGCTATTTATGTTGAGAAAAAGTTTTTAGAGAGCTTAAAAAAAGATCCAGAAGATAGAAATAATGATGTAAGTAGAACATTATGTCTATTTTTTTTACCATTTTTTGTTTTTTATTTTATTTTATGGGTAATTCCCCTATATGCGAATATCAAGTTTGCAGACTTTATAAGAACATAAACACTTTTCAGTTAAATAAAATCATTTTCTGTTTCTAAAACTCTTGATGTCATTTACATTTACTGTAATTTAAAGCAACCTTCATTCCTTAAAAAAAAAAATGATAAGCGTTACGAACGAATTTCAATATGTTACGTCCGCAATAGGAAATTTTAATAGCATGTCTTTAACAGCATATATTATTCTAGATATGTTTTCCTGTATGCATAACACAAAATATCTAACATGACGCTTGTTGTGAAAATTTGTTTTTACTTGAAACACTGTTAGAAATTTCTCGGAATAAATGGTTAAATAACAATTGATTGCATGGCTATTTTACCATATTTAATCAACAAAGTCAAATAACCATAGATAAAATGGTAATCAAACTGTTAAGTTTAAGAAAAACTGTTTATTAACTGCTTTCACCTAATACGGTTAAACAACCAGAATTTTATCGCACCAACTAGAACCACCTAATGAAGCTAATACTTAGTTCTTCGCTACTGCGTACATATCATAGCCGAGCTGGCTTATCTGTCAATCTCATGACCATCAGATCTGGAGTTCGAGTCCTAGTGTTGACACTACAATATTTTCTCTATTTCGTTCAACACGTGAAGAATTCCCAATGTCCGGCACTCTCCAATGACCATTAACTTACGAAAAGCTGAGCTTCTATATCTAGTTAAAAAATTATTACGTTTTTAAAAAATGCTAGTTCTAAATGATTAAAAAACCGTATAGTTTTGTATTCATGGTTTTATAACGATATTTTTGTAAATGGTTATAATACCGTAAAGGTAAAAAAATTTCTTTTCCGTAAACTTTACAGTTAATTACCGCCAATTATATTACCGTAATTTTAGAAGGAAAATTTTAACTGTGAACAACAAAGTGCAAAAATTTATTCAATAATTGGAGTTAAGCCTAATTCTAAGACGATGACACTATGATACTTGACAAAAGCATAATATCGCAATTTGTTAAAAATATCGTTCTAACTCCATTTTAGTTTTTTTTTTTACTGAAAAGTTTACGTTCATAAAAAGTGGGTGTTATCATTTGAAAATTTTGTAATTTTATCACTTTAACTGTAACCGCGAGAACTACGCAATCGTTTTTACCACGATTCTTGACAGCATAGATCATGATGCCCATGTACAAAATTTCATTCACTCGAATGGTATACTCTCCAGTAAGTCACATGTCGGAAAAAATTATCGTTTATATTTCTTTTACCTTTTTCTGTAGTATTTGTTATGGGAAATTTCATTATTAACGAATATCGTGTTTGCTGACTTTAAAACTACATATCTAAGCCATAACAAATCAAGCAGTTCCACTAATTTTTGTTATAATAACTGCTAATGTCAATTGCATATTAACTTCAATTTTTTAGTAACTTTCATTAGTTTAAAAAGAATTTAAAAAATTAAATTTGTGTGTTATGGATAAAACACAATAATCACGTCTGTCAAAGCTAAATTATATATTTTTTTAAATTTCTTATTAATCTTTTTTTCTTCTTATTATTCTTATTTTTTAAAATTTCAAATTTCTTAAAGGTAATAAAAATTTTAGTAAGTGTAAATGGCACTAAGTTATTTTAGCAAAAATTAGTAGAACTGCTTAATTTGTTTAAAACTGAGAACAAAAATGACATTTGTAAATGGTGGAATTGCCTATGAGTAATGTAATAATTTAATTAGAATGATGGAAAGAATATAGAGTAATAAAAGTCAGATTAATGCGAAAGTAATTGTGAAGAATATACAATATGTGAAATAAAAACGTGTGTGTCATAAAAAACAACAAAAATTCGCATTTAATGAAATATATAAAAAAATTTTCTTTACTTTAAATTATAAAATACAAATTGGCACCAAATTTTGCCTCAAAAACAGTTTTATTACAGCTCCAAATGAAGCACATTGCTTCAATTTTCCTCAGTCGATGCAATAGAATCATTTTTGCACGTTATTTCTTTATTTGATTTTGTTTCTTTGTCTTAGTTAATTTTAATTCTGTCTTTAGTTGATAAAAGTATACATGTTTCGCCGCATCGAATTAAAAAAAAAAACAATTCATATTTTCTGGAATAGATAGAGCAACAGGATAACCTGAATAGCTTAATGAAGTTGAAATTCATATTTCCAAATGTAGAAATAAAATTTTCTAACCATCTCCTATTTAAACTAATCAGCAGAACCCTCTTATTTGAGCGTCAGGAATTGATTAATCTAAACTTATGAATGTTCATTCAGATAAAGTACATTCTTCTGTCCTAATTTGTATTTCAAAATATCAATTGCACTATGTTGTTTGCATTTGTAGGGTAAACCCCTCAAACCATTAAGATTCTATGTTAGTACGTAAAAATCTGATTGCTTAGAACGGAAGCTTTTTTTATGTTCAGATTTTGCTTTCAGCAATATATGTAATCTTATTACAGCACGATTCCCAGAAATTTCATTCCAAAGCGTATTGTAGTTTTTTTCTTCAATTGGAACAAAGATTACGTCACTTATCTTTTTGTTCAAAAAATGACTAAAAATCATTGTGTTATTATCAAAATATGACATATAACTGATAAAACTATTCATATCTATTTACAATATATCTTGTGTACCAACTACTTAAGCATTTAGAGATCACTTGAGAAAAGAATAGATTATAGACTTTGATGTTATGATTCATCGTTTATTTAATTGTATGGATAATAAAATAAGAAAAAGTTGAATTCTTTATTTTTGGTTTAATATAATATATATGTGATAAATTTTCCCGTCATATTTGTTACGGAAAAAAAATTAAGTGGCAATTTACATGCAAAATTTTTTTCCCTCCAATGCAAATCTATTCACCTTTTCCACATGCGATCAATACAATATTATTCCTGCTTTTTGCAAATAATCTATGGAATTTATTCAAAATTCAATATAAGCAAATTTATCCGCTTGTTCTCGCATGCCAACTTATTTACATTTACTGTTAGAGATATTGTAAAAATATTGCAAACACACGTACACGTAAATCCTCAAATTTCAAACATGTTATTTTTTACAATATCAACTTATATAATTTGTTTTCCTTTAAAAACGATTATAAAGATAAAGAGATAAAAAATTTTGAAAACATTAAACTACCTTTCATAAAAATTATATCCTATTGTACAGTATAGTATTGTATAGTATTTTGCTTTTTTTCTAATATCATACTTTTTTAAATCCATTTTTTAAAATTTATATATCATCTTTTGAAAATGTAAGAAAAATTGAAGATTATATTTCACATGCATCAAGGCAATATAAAGGTAAAATTCGTCGAAATTTTAACTTAAAAACCGTTTTTACTTTTACTGTTTAGGTATAAAAACATTTTAAATTCTAATTTTCTTTTAAAATACATTAAAAGTAACTTTTTAATGCGAAATTATTTCATAATCCAGCAATTTTAAGCTCTATCTAAATTACATTTGTCAAATAATAAGTATCTTGAAATATTTTGATTTTAAAAAATATTTAAGAAAATTAAATAAGTACACAATTTTTTAAATAATTTTAAAAATGGCCTAATTCCAAATCGTTTTTAATTTTAAATTCAAACTTTTATTTTTAACTAAAGTCGCAACTTTAGACTAAGATAGAAATTGCTGATCAGCATTTATTCAACAAAGGAAGAAGAAACAGCAAAAGGAACAAACGAATTTAAGAGACAACAATCCTAAAAATGTATGGAACACATTCAAACAATAACTCATATAATACCAAACGACAACAAAAGTTTTACTGAATTTTGAAGAAATTATTAGAAGTAAAAATGTACTTCCTAAATACTAATTAAATAACATTTATACTCCTGATCTTGTGCTCATAAAAAAGAACATTATCGAAATTTCCATCACGTTTCAAATATTTGGTCGTATTATTTCTAAACTTTTATGCATGCTCAGTTATCACAAATTAGAGAATTCCGCATCTTATATACGAGATAAAAATCGTCTGCTGAATTAGTTACGTTGCGCCATTTTTCTTTGCTATTTTTGTCTGCAGCATTAGTATTCTGATGTACTCTTCTTTTCTAGGTTAGAGACGAGATTTATCTGATGTATTTTTGTGACTTATTATGAGTAACCTATTATAAATTTGTTTTAAAGTACAAAAGAATAATATTTATTTTGAAATGAGATGGAAATATTAAGGTTAATGGATCAAAAAATGGTTTTTTAGGGTACTATCCATTTAATGTGCAATGAGCGTTCGCTTTGCTTAAACTAAATGAAACATTACTCCGGATTCTATTCAGAATGCTTTAATTTACTAATGGACAAAACTCGGAAACTGCTCTATTTGAGCTGAGAAAAATCTACTTTATTTTAACAATATATATTAATAATCAATAGAGATTTCTTTTTTTGTTAATTACCATAAATCTAGGTTATTTTGAAATTTTTTTCACGCGTTTTTATGAAAGGTGGGTAAGTTTAAAAAACTGGAAAGATGGGTAATAAGAGGTGCTGTTACCCTTTTATAAAAGAATAAAAATTATAGATTGTTTAATAATAAAAGATTGAGGTTATAGTTTATTGTTGATAACTTATTTCAAAGATAGTTTGGTTACATGATTCGTTCCAAGATGTACGCTATTCCTTAAAACTAATCCAATAATTTATTTCATTATGCAAATTAATTAAAACTAAGTACTAATCCTTAATACTAAAAGAAAACACAAATATTTTTAATTCTAAATAGAAAAAACTTCTTTGAAAAAAATGCGCTAAAAAGCAGCAGAAGTTTCAGAAAAAAGTAGCAATAAAGAAAAAGAAAATGAAGGAAATAAAAATGAAAATATGACCACCGAAGCGACGTCTTCAGGGGGTACCGGCCCCGGTAGCCATGAAAACAAAACCATTTCTAATTGAGGGAGAAGCAAAAGCTTAAATTAACTCCCTCAGTACCCCAATGGTTTTGTATAGAAGTCCAGGAAAAAAACATGCAATATAAATAACAAATTAAGAAAAGAAACTCGAACAAAATCATCAGAAAAATAAAAACTCACATAGTCACATAGTTTCACACACAGTCACATACTCACATGAGTTTTTATTTTTCTGATGATTTTGCTTGAGTTTCTTTTCTTAATTTGTTATTTATATTGCATGTTTTTTTCCTGGACTTCTATACAAAACCATCGGGGTACTGAGGGAGTTGATTTAAGCATTTGCTTCTCCCTCAATTAGAAATGGTTTTGTTTTTATGGCTACCAGGGCCGGTACCCCCTGAAGACGTCGGCTTCGGTGGTCATACTTTCATTTTTATTTCCTTCATTTTCTTTTTCTTTATTACTAATCTTTAAAATAGTTTGATGGCATTTTTTAAGATAGTTTTTTTTTCAATTAATAAATGTTTAAGATTTATTAATTATTTAATAAACTTCATTCACTATAATTCTTAAAAATTCTATTTATAGAATATAAACTTTCAAATTTAAGTATTAAAAATTAATAATAAAGTTACAAATTATATTCGCGTATACTTTTAAATTTACCTTGAAAATAAGACATTGAAATCCTTGCAGTTTATTTTTCAATTCTTATTTGAAATAAATTTGCGTTTTTAGTTAATATAATTTGTATAATATGCTTTTATTTAAAACTTTAATGATAAATTTTAAAAAATGGAACCGAGATTCGAAATGAAATTTCGGCTGATAATTTTTTTCCATTTTTTTATTGGAATTATGATATTATTTATGCAATGAGACAATGTTCCTCCTAACGTGAATTTAACGAAACGATTAAAATGAAACTGTTTCCTAATAAATAGTTTCCTAATAAATAAATGTATACTAACTGTTGCTTACAAAAAATAATTTTATTGCTATATATTAGTACTACATTAGTAAGCAGGGCAATTTTGAAGGTAAACTATGTATTTGAAGCAAAATTGTTTTTAATATTGTAGTTCATTTGAATGTGACGAATAAAAATTAATATCTCTTGCTAAAGTAACCTTTTGTTTTACTTTCTGTCAGAAATAAATAAATTAGTAAAAAAAATAGTTTTTTTTTCTATAAAAAGCACGGACGAAAAAAAATATGGTTAAAATTTACCATACTGATAGTCTCTAGTTTTTTTTCTTCTCTTAAACATAATTCTGGTATTTAAAGCAAACATATACAGTATTTAAACCATTCATTTGGTAATTTTTCCGTTCGTATGATAACAGTTTACCGAGAATCCTGATTTCAAAATCATAGTTTTTTTTTATCACCACTAATTTAGTAAAAATTGCTAAACTGAAAAGCATATTTAGCCGAATAAAGGGTTTTCATGTCATGATCTAAGGTGTCATTTCCAAGAATTTCCCAATTTTAACGCATTTGCCAAATTTTAACACGTATTATAAAACAATATTTTATTGTTTTTTTTATCAAAATCATTACCAAACTACTTCGGTAAAAAATCGCCGAGCCTTTAGTTATTCCCGTACTGACAGAAATACGTTAAAATTGACCATGTTCTGGCGATTTTGACCATACTTGTCAAAGTGAAGCGAAACCGCTTTAAGTGATACAATTTTATCACACACTTTTTAGCGCTAATTTCCTACGTACTTCAATTTTCATTTCAATTTTCTAGAACAGATAGTATAGTTTAAAAGTAACTTAGTTAAATTTCTTGCAGTAATAACTAGTGTTTACAATGCCTCTTTTTTTCAAACACTCCAAAAAACATATAAATTCCGAAAAGTACAAAATCTCTTTCAAATAATTTTCCTTTTAATTTTGAAAATCCAAAAAAATTTTTTTATTAATTTCATTTAATACCGGAAAAATGAAACTCTCTTTTTTTCAACTGCTGAGTCGTAAAGGACATATAATTCCTTCAACGATATTTATTTTCGAGAAATTTCCCAATTATTTACTTATTAGTAGGGCCACCTCGAATTTTCGGAAGGGGCGAAATTTCAATTTAGCCTAAATAAAAATTTCAAATTTGACCGAATCATCAATAAGTATGTAATTCATTAGCTCCAATAAAAACATTCATTTTGTTGTTAATATCTTCGCAATATATTAATTTTTTCCAAAAATATATTACTGATTTAAAGACTTTATACTTAATTATTCTAGTCAATGAGTTGCGATTGATTTATGGGTAAGGCCGTTGTGAAGATCCGCGGTTCGATCCCCAGTGGTGACTTGAAGCCCACTCAGCTTCAGATCAGTAGATGCTAGTTTTTCTAGGAAGTAAAGGCTGTCTGTGCGCAATACTGACCACATTACCACAATTAGCAATTCCCGCATTGTGGAACCTTAACCTGCATGAACCCCCTGACACTCAAAGAGGCTTTTAATAACTAAATTTGAAAAAGAAGGAGAGAAAAAAATCAATTTGCAGCTGAAATGAAGACAAATTTTTCTCTACCCTATGAATCGAGTAACAAACAATTTAGTAATAGGCAAATCGCGTCGAATACCGGATATAAATAAAATAGGTATTTTCAGAATCATGCCCTAAAATGAAAATATAATTTTAGTAAATAAAAAATGAAGAATAACAAATTACTCATAAGGAAAATGTTAGCTGAACTTATGTAAAATACATTTATTTGTTGAATTTAAAAAAAATGAGCAATAATAAATTAGATACGGATATAGTGAATGTGATTTTATCTCCAATTTTTTCACTTAATATACATAATAAATAATAATAACCAATAAACTAATAAAACCGGCATATAAACAGATGAAATAAAAGTTATTTCCTCAAACATTTTTACGTTATTACTTAATTTTTACGTTTTTTTCTTATATCATAGAAGGGATTTTGCAAAAGCCTCATTCTTTTCTCCTAAGTTTTATTCAATACCCCAATTTTTATTCATTTCCATTTTATTTTTTGTGTTTTATTTTAATTACATTAAAGGATAGGCCCTTTGCAGTTTATTGCTCCTCAATCCTCGGAGTTTTACAATTTAATTACTCCAAATAAGAGAGAAATTAATGCAAAATAAGACATGTCGTTCATAATTTTATTTGTGTTCTTGAAATAAAATAAGAGAAAATGAATTTTCTTAAATATCTCGAATGGATAAGCAAAATTTGCCAAATAATGAAAATGTTTAGGAAATCGCAGTGATCTCCCGGGACCACCCATCCTAGAGCCCCTGCTTATTAGCAAAACGTAACAAAAGAGTTCTGAAAGTAAGAGCTTCTATCAACAAATTTACGAAAAATTAGTCTAGGTTTCAGCAAACCAAAATAATTTATCCTATATTTTCTATAAATATATAAATATTAGGCTCCACATTTATCCATACTTATAATTTANCTCTACCCTATGAATCGAGTAACAAACAATTTAGTAATAGGCAAATCTCGTCGAATACCGGATATAAATAAAATAGGTATTTTCAGAATCATGCCCTAAAATGAAAATATAATTTTAGTAAATAAAAAATGAAGAATAACAAATTACTCATAAGGAAAATGTTAGCTGAACTTATGTAAAATACATTTATTTGTTGAATTTAAAAAAAATGAACAATAATAAATTAGATACGAATATAATGAATGTGATTTTATGCCTTATTTTTCCAGTTAATATACATAATAAATAATAATAACTTAATAAACTAATAAGACCGGCATATAAACAGATGTAATAAAAATGATTTCTTTAAACATTTTTACGTTATTACTTAATTTTCACGTTTTTTTCTTATATCATCGAAGGGATTTTGTAAAAGACTCATTCTTTTCTCCTAAGTTTTATTCAATACCCCAATTTTTATTTATTTTTATTTTATTTTTTTATGTTTTATTTTAATTACATTGAAGGATAGATCCTTTACCGTTTATTGCTCCCCAATCCTCGAAGTTTTACATTTCAATTACTCCAAATAAGAGAGAAATTTAAGCAAAATAAGACATGCCGTTCATAATTTTATTTGTGTTCTCTAAATAAAATAAGAGAAAGTGAATTTCGTAAATTAATCTTATTAGAGAAACGTAACAAAAGAGATTTGAAAGTAAGAGCTTCTATCAACATATTTACAAAACATTAGTCTAGGTTTCAGCAAGCAAAATAATGTATGCATAATTTTCAATAAATATTAAGCTCCATATTTATCCATACTTATAATTTAATTTTCTTTTTTGCTATTGAATTTTATTAAAAAAGTGATGCAAAATGTAGTACACCTCTGAATAATATCCAATATATTTGATATAATCAGTCAGCAAATAAATTCTGGCCCGACGTGAAACTAATCACTAATTTAAAAAGCTATTCTATTTAATATTTTGGATTTTGAAATGGAAATTTAGTAATTTTCTTCATTTTTCTCGATAAACAAGTTTCTTTGTTCCATTATTTCAATTTCAAATCCTGTTATTAAATCATTATATGTCTTATAATTTTGACCAAAAGTTTTCTTGTCACAGTTAAATGAAAAATAAACTTAACAATCGTGTTGGTTACGCCTTTAGTGCTGCCATCTAGGTATTATATTTTAAACTTAAGACCACAGTTTAAAATTATCTTGAATGATGCGCTCTTTTGCGATTTTTATTTTCCTGGTCGTGATTAACACTTTATTTATTCATATCTCATTATTTATTTATTCATTTATTTATTTTTTTGAATTTCAGATAATTCAAATAATACTAAAATTACCTTGAATTATCAAAATTTAAGATACTTGCTAAACAAAATTGTAATTGAACGTAATTTTTTCATCATCTTTCTGTGCTGTTTGAAGTCTGTTACTGTTTATAAACCTATTGTAAATATCTTTTTTTTTTAGGATCATCACATTATCTATTCCTATCTGCATGGATTAGAAGCATTGTCTTCCCTAAGAGAAGCATCACTTCGTACGATATGTAAATCAGTGCGCTACGAAGCATTTGAAGCGAATGATATTTTATACTGGTAAGTTAAATTACTGCAATTTCAATTTAACATTTCAAAAAAAAAATATTTTATTAATCTACTAAATAATTTATGTGTTATGAAATTTTGCGGAATCATACCACACAGAGACAATATTCATGTTTTTTATATAAAAATTATATTAATAATCGGCTTTATTATTAAAGCCGTGATGAAATACAAAGGTTTTTGACAGGTAATATTTTAGTTTACACAATAATTTCCATGATTTACATCTGCGTATTTATATCTCTGATTTAGTTAATCACTAAAACTCAAAAGCCTTTTCTCTATTTTTGCCGTTTCTAAAAATGTTAAATATGATAATCTTTAACGTTTAACATAGTAGTTAAAGCAATGAAGCATGATACATGAAGTAAAATTGTTTTTTTTTTATACCTTCGTACTACGAAAAAGTAGTTCTTTTTTTTTTCATTATATGAACAAAAAAAAAGCAATTTTATGACGGTCAAAGGCAACCAATATTTTTAAATTCAACGAAGTTTTCAATCCTTCGTTACTAGAGAACAAGAGAATCGAATAAAAATTAGAAAAAAAGTATTTGAATCCTTCGTTACTAGAAAATTGGAGAATCAAATTAAAAATTAGAAGATAAATATTTGAATCAAAAAGAAAAAAAAAATATGAAGAACATTAAGAAAAACAATAAGTTTTATTTACTGCGCATAAGCTGCAAGTCATAAATAAACTCATAAAATAATTTCAAAATGTAGAGATAGCATGGAAAAAATTACGATGCAAAAATCTTTGCAATGAGAAAAAAGGGGAGGATCTTTCTGACCCAAATTCACAGGTGTTCAAAAGGGTGTGTTCAAAAAAAGGGGGGAGGGGAATAATAATAATAATAATAAAAATAAAAACGCTCTCCTTTCTCTCTTCTTTTTGGTTTCTTGTTACTTTCATTTTTTTTCTTCCTATTTTTCCTTTCTAGAATCCTTTCTGGCCTAAAGTCACAGGTGTTCAAAAGGGTGTGGTGTTCAAAAGGGTGAGTTCGAAAAAAGGGGGGAGGGGAATAATAATAATAATAATAAAAACGCTCTCCTTTCTCCCTTCTTTTTGGTTTCTTGTTACTTTTATTTTTTTTCTTCCTATTTTTCCTTTCTAGAATCCTTTCTGGCCCAAAGTCACAGGTGTTCAAAAGGGTGTGTTCGAAAAAAGGGGGGAGGGGAATAATAAAAATAAAAACGCTCTCCTTTCTCCCTTCTTTTTGGTTTTTATTTTTTTTTCTTCCTATTTTTCCTTTCTAGAATCCTTTCTGGCC
>NC_092213.1:47620794-47623340 GCF_043381705.1 Parasteatoda tepidariorum | reverse complement strand
TTAACATTAGAAAATTGTTAAATAAAAAGGCGAATAATGGATTTAGTTGATGAAATAACGACTATAATTGAAATAAGACGTTTCAGTACTCGAGGAAGATATAATTTTGTCACTAAGGATATTATAAGTAAAAAGAATTTGGAGCTAGAGCTGCAGGCTAAAGTTTTTCCTTGTTCTGGTAATTATGTGTCTGTTTACATCACAAAAGAAGAAGCAGATAAATGTATGCTTGCTGTGGACATAAAATGTGTTGTCTGTGTGCTAGATTCTGATAGTTCACGGAGATTTTCTAAGTCATTCGAATTCAGAAATCATGACAAGGCAGATGTTTTTATATTTGGCTTGGAACAGTGCTATAGTCAAAGTACTTTGCTGAGTAATTCGGCGGAGCTCTTACCAGACGATGTTCTATCTTTGCAATTGGATCTGACGTACGAGGGTAGAAGAGTTTCCACGCCTATACTAAACGTAAGCAAAACATTGAGGTTCTTGGCGGACAAATACGTGTATTCTAGGCAAGAATGGTTTACAATCGAAACGATGATGGGTGATTGTCATAATATCTATTTCGAAGGAGGAGTAAGCACGCCAGGTTTCAAATTATGTGAGGCTTCTTTAGTTTTCGATCGAATGCTGAAAACGCCAATGCTTGAAAAAATAACCAAAAGAGTGAAAATTCCTGACTTTGATGCCGCAACTTTATCGCTATTATTGCAGTTCGTGAAGAGTGGAAAAATTAAATGGCCTGAAAACATAAAGAACGTGTATTTTTTATACGAAATGGCGGATAAGTATGCTGTTACAAATCTAACTCAAGAATGTTCGCGTTATCTAGGTAAAAAATTAAATCGAGAAAACGTAGCTGATATATCCGAACTCGCAATTATGCATAATGATTATTTCTTAAAGAAAGATGTTTCATTGTTTTTCATGGCCAAAGGCATTTTATTAATAGGGAAATTAATGATGGAAATCGTTTATGCATTAACTAAGGAAGTAAATCTCAGAATAAATGTTCCTCAATGTTTTATGTCTGTTGGTCACATTAACCATGTTAATCACTTGAATAAGCATGTTATTTTGATTGAAAATTTTGAAGATTCTTGCATTCTCTATAGAATTGCTGATGAATTCAGAATGAACGACATGATGCAAGAATGCTCACGATATATGAAGCAAAACATTCAACTAAAAACCTTCAAGGTTATTCTAAACCTCGCCAAAGAATGCCGCAACTGCAAACCGTTAGCTTTTATATTAGATTTAGTTTGTCAACGCATCGATCAAAATATTGCTCTTGAAAATCAAACAATGTTCGACTCCATTCTTTTAGGAGATGATTCTTTAAGTTCTTCAAGTTCAGAAATGGCATTATTTAGTTGTATTGAAAGTGTTTGCATTCTTTATAAAATGGCAGACGAAATGGGAATAGATAAAATGATGTTGGCATGTGCGCAGTATTTGGAACGAAAAGTTGAACCAGTGCACGTTAGAACTGTTGTACGTTTCGCCAAGGATTGTATGAATCGAAAGCCTCTTGTTTTTCTTAAAAACTATGCACATTATATGGATCAAGTCATGGTGGAGGAAGTTCTGAGTCATACTGAGCCATTGCCTTCTGACCATGAGGGTACATTAAATTTTACAAACTCTGAACCGTTACTTGACCATACATATGTTAGTGACGAAGCGTTCGATAGATCTGAATTTGACTTTTATCGATGAATTCTCAGAATACGTAAGTTTTGCTTTTAAGTTTGTTGTTTTTATGTGATGTATTTATTTTATGTAACTTGCATGGGTTATTCTCACTGAAAAGGTATAAATAGACTAAAAAAGTTTCTTAAATTAAAGTAATTAAAAAAGTGATAAATATTACATAAATGCCTTTATTTATTTTTGTTATATGTCCTTATAATAATGGTCAAGTTTTCTATTTTATTTTTTGCGAGATTTAAAATATTTTATATTCTGCCTTATCCAAGGAGGAGATGTAATAGTCAACGGAGGAGACATTTTATGTTATAAAGTATGAAATGTCAATGAAGACTAATTCATTAATTATTGGGTACAACTGATATGAGTTTAACATTAATAAGTAAATAATAAAATATTTCATTATTATAGATAGAGCTATGAAAGGAAATGAAAGGATGCTGCTATGAAAGGAAACATCCATTTTTAACCTAGGGGTACAATTTTTTAAGTAACTTTTACTGAATAGTAATAAATTGAAATGTAGAGACAATTGAAATAAAAATTCAGACTCCGCATGAAAGTTGAGTGTCGAGGGTACTCTTTTATGAACATTTTATACAAGTTAAACATACTGTCTTCCGAATAACGTTTTTGTTTTTTCTCTTTTCTTCTTGTTATTGTTTCTTTTTTCCCTGGGCACGAACTCTGTCAATTTCTAGAAATTTAAGTACACTGAATCACGATTTTTCTGTTAAATCTTTTTCTGATACAGATTTTAAAGTTTATTGCTCTTTTTTTTTTTTTTTTTTTTTTTTTTTTTTTTTTTTTTTTTTTTTTTTTTTTTTTTT
>NC_092213.1:47595434-47620314 GCF_043381705.1 Parasteatoda tepidariorum | reverse complement strand
AAAATATTAAATGAAAAGTTACTATAAGCATTTAACTAGTTAAAACTACAAAAATCATTAAAATAACATTTAAATTGTTTAACAGCCATTAAAAATTATTTTGTGTCACAGACGTAGGGACGTCCACGGAGGGGATTTTGAAGTTATGTTTATTAAAAAATAAGAATGAAATATTAAATACATTTAGCTGAAATGCATATGATTTGTTAGTTGGAACTTTACGAAAAATGATGAAGAAGAATATTAAGAAATCTGCTGTATTTCCTAATATTTATTACTAAGGGACTTAAAAAATCACCTTTTTGTGAAAATGACCCGTATGACATTTTTTATGTGATATTTATTTTTTTAAATTTCATGTGCGAAGCATCCACACGGGTGTAAAACTGTGTATTTGTAACTCCTTCTGGAAATCGAAAAAAAATGTTATTGAATGTTATTTTCATCAGCATTGAATGACTGCCTCTTGACTGTGATGATACCAAAACACTTACATGTTCTAAGCATAGTGACAAAGTTCGCATAGTGACATAGTGACAAAGTGCATAGTGACAAAACTTCCAATGGACTTGAATTTGACTTTTGTCCTTGAATTCTTATAATATAAGATTTTGCTACGAAATTATATGTTTTGATATAACAAATCTACTTTTAAATTTAACTGACATGTTTATTAAATTTCAGTTATAAGAACATTTTTTTTTTACTTTTTCCTGCAAGACCTTCCGTAACGGAATAAAGAGACAACATTTGTACCGTCCTTAACAAATCGGAACAGAAACAGCCACTGAATCTAACTTCCATTGTCATTGAACCACTAGCTTCAGACAACTACGACACAATAAGTTTTGTAAGTTGTGTGCAGTCACTTAATTCATGTATATCTTAGTGACAAAGCTTCGTATCAAATACTGAAGGTAGATTCCGTTGTTATTAAACTGATATGATGATACCATAAATTTTGCTAGTTAAGATCAATCACTTAAATTCATATATATTAGTGACAAAGCTACCAACAGATCTGATTCTGATGTTATCTTTTTTTTTTTCGTTTAGCGCTCGTAAGTTTTTGGCAATAAGTCATTTGTTTTTGTATGACATGTTTGTTTAATGTGAATTAAATGACATCTGTGATATTTTCTAATTTTTGTATGCAATGGTGCCTACAAAGAGTGATGGGAGCCAACAAAAAGTGATGTTTAAAGAATGTTAAAGAATTCTAAATGTTAATGATGATAAAGAATTCTAAATGTTAATGATGTTAAAGAATTCTAAATGTTAATGATGTTAAAGAATTCTGAAACAATTAAAATGTGCTGATTCAAAATATATAAACTGTTTGTCTCTATCACCCACCGTTTTCAGATATACTTCCTCAACAATTATATTTCACTAGAACTATTTACTGTTACATTAAATAATCATGACCACATCATTAGCTACACTGTTAGAAATTTCTCGGAAAAAATGGTTGAATAACACTTTATTGAATGGTTATTTTACCATATTTAATCAAAACAGTCAAATTACAATAAATGAAATGGTAATNCATTAAATAATCATGACCACATCATTAGCTACACTGTTAGAAATTTCTCGGAAAAAATGGTTAAATAACACTTTATTGAATGGTTATTTTACCATATTTAATCAAAACTGTCAAATTACCATAAATGAAATGGTAATTAAACTGTTAAGTTTGAGAAAAACTGTTTATTGACTGTGTTCACGTAATACGGTTAAACAACCAGAATTTTATCTCACCAATTAAAACCACCTAATGAAGCTACTTAGTTCTATGCAACGGCGTATATATCATTGCCGAGCGGGCTTATCTGTCAATCTCATGACCGGCAGAACTGGAGTTCGAGTCCTAATGGTGACACCACAATATTTCTTCTATTTCCTTCACCACAAGGAAAATTTCCAGTGTCCGGCACTCTCTAATTATCATTACCTTACGAAAAACCGAGCTCCTATGCCTAGTTAGATAATTATTATTTTTTACGTTTTTGAAAAATGCTAGTTGTAGATGGTTAAAAAATCGTATAGTTTTATATTCATCGTTTTATAACCATTCTTTTTGTAAATGGTTTCAAAACCATAAAGGAAAAAAAAATGTTCTTTACCGTAAACTTTACGGTTAATCGGATGTACAGACAGCTGCCAGTTATTTTACCATAATTTTAGAATGAAAATTTTAACACTGTACAATGTTAGAATTTTCATTCTGAAATTACTGTCAAGAACATTTTTTACCTTTACGGTTGTGAAACCATTTGCAACTAGTATGGTTAAAAAACCATCAATACAAAACTATATGGTTTTGTAACCAATTACAACTTGCACGGAAATACTAGACTTTTTCGTGTTATGCAGCTTTAGAGTGCTGCTATTTATGCGTGAATAAGAGCATCTATTTTAATAGTCCAGGGTCACAAATTGAGAGTGCAGGACGACGGAAACACTTCGTGTATTGAAGGGAATGGGGAAATATTGTGGTATCAAGACTGTGGTGTCGAACCCTCTTTCTGCCGATCATGGGGCTGACAGATTAACCCTCTTCGCTGTACTGTGTACCCACGTGCAAGGAACTAAGTGCCTTCATTAGGTAAGCCTAGTTAGTGCAATAAAATTATGGTTGTTTAACCGTATTAAAACAGTTAATAAGCGGTTTTTTCTCACACTTAACAGTTTGAATACCATCTTATTTATGGTTACTTGACTATTTTTTCATTGTATCATATGTAAATCAGTGCGCTACGAAGCATTTGAAGTGAATGATATTTTATATTGGTAAGTTAAATTGTTACAATTTCAATTTAATTCTTCAAAAAAAGCCTTTTATTAATCTACTAACTAATTTATGCGTCATGAATTTTTACGGAATCATGCTATTGACAATATTCATGAATTTTATAAGCAGTAATTAGTGATGATAAATATCAGATTTTATTTATCAGTTCCTTTTTTTTCATTTTCTGTTGAAAAGAAAATATTTATACACAGAGACATTATTCATGCTTTTTATAAGCAATAATTAGTGATGATAAATAACAGAAATTACTTATCTTATCAGTTCTTTTCCTTCTCCTTCTGTTGAAAAAAATAATCCCATTAAAAATAAAAATATCTTGTGAAACATATTCAATATCTTCCAGTCTAAAATAATGTGCAAAAAATGTTTTATATCCTTCCTCTTCAGATTTTTCTTATTAATAGTAAATTAGTATTAGTAGTAGAAGTATTAATAGTAAATTTTGAAATAAAATCAGATTTTTTGGAAAAACTGCGTTTTAGTTTTGCACAATGCAAAATCTCAAATTTATGAATTCAAATTATTTTTTTATAAAAAAAATATTGTGATGAACCAACTTTGCAGAAATCTAATTTCTGATTAGAATCTTTATTATTAAACAGAAAGTAAATAGCAACACACTTTTTTTAGTAAGCTACGAAGAAAATAAGAAAGAAGAAGAAATCAATTAAAATTTTCATTTAAATAATTAAAAAAAAAATTTTTTATCTGTATCAATTATTGATTTTTCAGTGCACCATAGTAGGAAGTATCAAGCACAAAAACAATAATTGTTTTATTGTTCTGAAAAGTTTTTATCATTCATCATGTAATTAAAACAACTAAAATGTTATTTAAAAAATTAAAAAAAAAATCATTTTTTATTTGTATTATTTATTGATTATTAAGAGTATCATGATAGCAAGTATCAAACAGAACCATTATAATAACCATCATGCAATTAAATCAACCAAAAATTTCATTTAAAAAATTAAAAAAAAATTTTTTCATTTGTATCAATTATTGATTTTTTCGTGTAGTAGCAAGTATCAAACACAACCACTATAATTGTTTTTAAGAGTTTTTATCATTAATCATGTAATTAAAGCAACTAAAATGTTATTTAAAAAATTAAAAAAAGCATTTTTTATTTGTATTAATTAATGATTATTTAGTGTATCATGATAAAAAGTATCAAACAGAACCATTATAATAACCCTAATGCAATTAAATCAACCAAAATTTTTATTTAAAAAATTACAAAAAAGCAGTAGCTCCAATTTCGCATCTAATTTCTTTATTCTTCTATTAGAAACAAGATCGCAATTCTCTCTTGAGAAATGCACTTTACTTAAGAAAATAAAACGAATTCCACTCACTTACCGAACTTAGTAACAAAATTAACTTCGAATAAATAGAATGGGTTTTTAAAATTAGTAGCCATAAAAATAAATGCAATCTTTTCAAGGCCTTTAGGTTGGAAACATGTGAATCTTTTGTTTTAAAGGAAGGATGTTATTATTCTTCAAACAGCGGAAGATACTAGATAATATCATACATTACCGGTCTCTGAATTTGTGTCTAGGGATCTTGGCGCCTTTACTTTAGTTATTTATTTGTTTACTTCGCGAAATAATTACTGAATAACTTTCATGCCCTAAGAACATTCTCGAATAAGCCTGTTATGGGATAATAAGTTTATAAATTTCCAAAATAGAAAATGTGGATTAAAACGACTTGGGAATTAGAGAGCGGACATTACAATTGAGATATTCTTTTTCCCTGTATTTAAGCAAGCAGAGACATACGACAAATTAACTGTATTTTCTTTCACGAAATTAAAATAATTATAAAAATTAATAGCCATGATGAAACACAGAGGTTTTTGAGAGATAATATTGTAGTTTACACAATAATTTCCATGACTTATATCTGCGTATTTATATCTCCGGTTTAATTAATCACTAAAACTTAAAAGCCTTTCTCTATCTTTACTTATTACTTACTTACTTATCCTCTACGTGCCTTTGGGCACTTAAGGCCTCTAGCATATCCCTCCAACGCCTCCTGTCTCTAGCAATAGATCTTGCTTCCTCCCAGCCAGATATTCTACATTCTTTTAATTCGCCCAAAAACATGCGCTGGATGGTGAGTCTTGGTCTTCCTCTTGTTCTTTTACCATCAGGGGCCCATGTAAGCGCAACAGATGTAATTTTTTCCTTGGACATTCTAAGGATATGTCCGAGCCAGCTCCATCTTCGTTTTTTAATTTCATCTTCTATTGTTTTTATTTTAGCTTTCTTTTATAGATTTTGACTTGATACTTTGTAAGGCTAGAAAATTTTAAAAATAAATCTTAAACATTTGTTCTTAAAAAGGTTTATAATTTTTGTATTTCGATCTTAGTCTGTTTCCAGGTTTCTGCGCCATATAATAGTACTGCTCTAACAATAGCTTTGTAAACAACTATTTTTGTCTTTATTTCAATATTTGACTCTCTGCAAAATTTATGTAATCCCTTAAAACATGTTCTTGCATGTTCTTCATTTGAATAACAGTCTTAAGGGTTTATTTTATTTATCAAATCGCAATGAATTAAACCGTAATAAATCAAAATTTAAACTATTTATTTGCTGTTGAAATTTTTAATGTGTTTTTTTATGATTCCAAAATTTAATTAATTTTAAGATTTAGTTATCATTTTTAAAAATAATTAAGACTTAAATACAACCCAACAAATCTTTATGTTTTTTCTACATAAATATTTTTACTCTAATTTTTCTTTAAAAAATATATCTAAATATTTCCATTTAATAAAATCACTGCTCTCTTAAAAGATGCATTAAGAAAACCCAATGTATATTTTCCGAAAGAAAATCGAATTTTCTTGCTCAGAGCAATCAATCTGATTGTTCCCATTTCTTATACAAGATCTTAACCCTTTAAACATCTGCCTCGATAATTGAATCCGACGGCAGCTTTCACTGGGAATCGAGCTGAGTTGAGTTGTTGAAACTGTTACAGGAATCGTTATTGTATGATCGATAACCGCTCCTTTTCTTTACTAGTTGTATCATTGTTTCATTGCCTTGTGAATAGCCTGTAATCAAGAACAGTTGTAAAAGAACAAGTGATGCTGAGAAGATTTTCAAAGGTTGGATACATTTGTGTAATTAAGGACCTATTGTACTGGGCTTTTCAAAGGAGTAAATTGATTAGAACATGTGATGAATTAGTTTGTGTTTAAGTAATGCTGGAAAAACGTTCGATTTCGAAACTAATTTTACTTTTTCTGAGTTTTTATTGTAAGAAAATATATCTCATAGTTTTCCTTAAATAAATGTTTAATACAGATTTGCATACGTAAATTTAATAAATACTTTTACTGTTGCACAAGTAAGCTCATAAACTGTTTTACTGTTATATTAGTAAATTCAGTAAACAGTTTAACAGGTACAGAAATAAATTTAATGACAGGTTTTACAGTCATTTACGTAAATTTAATGAACAGTATTACGCATAAGTAAATTTAACAAACAGTTTTAATATGCGTAAACTATGTTAACCGTTCTATAGTAAATTTTAAAAAAAAAACAGTTTAACAGTTCTTTAAGTAAATTTATTTAATGGTTTCACAGTTACATCTGTAAGCTAACTAAACAGTTTTATAAGTACAAATTGATTTAAGGTTGCATAACGAAATTAAATTAAAAGTTTTAAAGTTATAATTTTAAAATTGAATATGCAAATTAAATAAACAGTTTTATTATAAAACAGTTTTACAGTTACGTATGTAAATTAAATAAAAAAAATTACAGCTACCTAGGGGAAATAAATAAGCAATTTTGAAGTTACATATGTTAGCTAAGTAAACAGTTTCAAAAGTAAATTTAATTAACAGTTTTGCAATTTTTCAAAAATTGATTTAGTAAAAAGTATTGCAGTAACGTACGTGAACTAAACTAATCGTTTTACAGTTTCATATGTCAAATTAACAGACAGTAACAAACAGTTGAATAAATAGATATAGTTAATGGTATCAATGTTATTTATGTTAATTATATAAACAGTGTCACGTATCAAAATAAACAGTTTTTCAATTGCATAAATCAAACTAATTACACTTAAATTTAACAAACAGTTCCTCACAACCCATTTGGGTACAGGTTTTCGGGCATATCAAGAGCAATTTAATATTCTTAACTCCATTTGATTTAAACGTTTAGTAGTGATAATTTCTTCAGTTATTATACATTACTATTTATTAATTTACATAATTATATAATTAATTGCGTAATTGAATTAAATAAATTTTGAAACAAATATTTTTATTTTTACAGTGTGGTACATTTTAATGCAAAATAAGCATTTTCAGCTATAGTCTCGATTTTTAACTTTTCAAATGTAATAAATTTATAATTTCCAATATATCTCTAATATAATATTAGAGTAAATATTATGTCGATAATATATAGTTCCATACTCATCACTGAGAAAAATATTACATTTGTTACATACTGTCATAGTAATTAATAAATTTCATGGATCATTTTCAATTACTAAATACCATATATTTTAGAATTAAGGAAAAATAGTTTTGGAAATTTTTCAAATGAAGTAGGAGGTTTGGCTTATGGTGGGATATGTTTAATTCTTTACTCGCGCACAGTGCCAACAAAAAAATTTTTTTTTGTTGGTCGAGTTATAGCAACATATCTCTAATTGTAGCAAAACGGCACATGCAAAATGTAACAATAAATATAACAATTAAAAAGGAAACATAATAAAATGACATTAGGAAAGGTACATTTTTTTACATCTTCTAGGTTACCAGTGTTTGGGTAAATGAAAATAATACTAAAATCTAACAGCAGACAAAGAAGCTAAGATAGTTACGATAGCTAAGATAGTAAATGGGAAGTCAAAAAAGCTTCGTGTTAAAACACGAAATCTTATATCTGTGAAAGATCTTAATGTTTACGTACGCTTTTTTATCGGTTTTGACAAAAAAGAAGAAGAAAAAACGTAATTTTGGGGTGTGCACGGTTAGGCTTATATCGATAATATGGTACAATCGGATACTGAATGAAGACAGATGTAAATTTTAACAGCACTAAGCTTCATCAATTTCCTAAACTTATTTCAATGCTTATTATTTCTTTTAAATCGCTGGAGTAATGTAATTACCATGCCTGTTATAAACTGTTAGTGGGAATTTTAAACTTGCAAGCACACAATGTCTTGCAACAGTATTATTAAAAACCAATCAAGATGCGTACGAAATTACTGCAGGTAATCTAAAGGCTGACACAATGGTAGCATTTTCACCTAGCTGCGAAGACAGGATTGTTTTTTAAATCTATTTTGACAAACAATTCATAACCTTAGTGACACCAACTTCTGACATGCTATTTCCATGAGCCATACCGTTATGTAATTTCATAGGTCTGAGTCACTTGTAATCGATCCTGATTCTTCGCCAAAGGTCCTCTTAAAGAAAGGTCAAAACGGTCCATGAAGATTATCAACTGGCAACGGTTTCCGCTTGGTTTGCAACCCCAAGTTGCTGACTTACGATGATTGTACTCTTACTCTCTCTCTCTCTCTTATAAACTTTATTCGCCAGATTGTTGGACAATGGACAAAAGATAAGGGACTTTGGCGAAACAATTGAAAAGTCGACGACCAAAAATGATCAGGTCCCATCGAAGATTCACTGGTCCATGAAATACGTCGGCGGCACTTTTTCCATTTGGCGGGAAGTGGTCGTTAACTATTTAAATCTTTGTTTGTGCTGTAATTACTTTAAAGAAAAATTTGTTCTTTGTTTTTTCAATGGCTTAAAATGTTTTGCTGTCGTACTTGGTCACTCAGCTCCTACACATTTTTTTTTCAAACAATGGAGAACCTGGAATGAAACATTTCGTTTAATTAGTTATTTTGCACACGAAGAAAAAATTTCTGGTAAATTTACCGTATGGTAAAGACATTTCAGGTAAAAGAAAACAACAATAATTTTGGTAATAGAAAGCAAAATATACAATACTTAAATCATTAATTTTGGAAATTTTTCCGTTCATATGGCAACAGTTAAGCAGATATTTTGAAAATTCTGGAAAATTCCGAAATTTTGGAATTTCAAAACTACACTTCTTATTACTAAATATTTAGTAAAAGATACAAAAAAGTAAATTAATTTTACCGAATAAATGATTCTTATGCAATGCTCTATGGTATCTTAATAAAATTACTGAATTTTACCGCATTTACCAAATTTTATTACAAATTATAAAACCATATTTATTTATAATAATCAAAGCATTTCTGCAAAAATTACCGTTCATTTTGATGTTCCCATAAAGCTAGAAATTCTGCAAATGTTACCCTATTCTGATAGTTTTGACCATACTTTTTTTTCTCGGTCTAGGTATTTCAAGTCATCAATGTTAGATTTTTTTAATATATTGCTACAGAACACAATGTTTAATTATGTATCACAATATTTAATAATTAAATCTTTCTCCAATCGATAACAGCTAAAGTATGCAAGATTTTTATTTCTGAGAAAAAGAAAACTTGATTAGTATTGACTGTCACATGCTTTGTAAAAAAATTCCACTGCTAAATAATAGAATTTTGTAAATTAAATTTTGTTTAACATAAGCTGAGTTAACCAGAAAGTTTTTATAACTCTTGTGCAGTCATTTTACTTGTTTATATGTCAAAATTATGAAATGGAGGGATAAAAATTATGCGCCATAGAATGAAGTAACCATGTCTATAGTTCTGTGCATTTAGTTTCTAGAATATAGCAATCGAATAAATGGCTTCTAAAACTTATACTGTATTTATACTTTTTTTGTACCACAACCTATTGCATTTCGGTTATTTCAGTCAAATTAAATACACAAATAAAAGGTTTTTTCGATAGTGTTGACTAAATCGACCTTAGTTTTTGTTTCAAATTCTAGAAGGAATTTAGTAACATTGCTTGAAACATCCGAATTTTGGAAAGTACTTTTTTAAATCTTTCGGATAAAGATTTTAAAGAACACACGAAAAAATCGTGACCTTTGGGAAAGTTAAATTGTTATTCATTTTATAAATTCCTGAACTCTTACCATCTAGCAAGGAATAATTATGTAACACATTTTAGTTATTTATTTGTTCTTCGAGCAGCTTATTTTTTTTCAAAGATGGAAATTTTTTACATTAATACTTTATTTTACAATATTGAAAATTTGAAAAACTAAAAGTTACTCTAAGCTAATATCGACCTGGAAAAAATACTGAATGTTCTAATAAAAAGATTTAAAATATTTTGCAACATTGAAATAGATTGGAAGAACTATATTTCAGAAAAGAACAACTCTATGATTATTCCTTCAATAAAAAGCATGATTAATTTCCATTTCAAATTCTTTTTTGTTTCGGTAAAAAACTATTTAAGATCCACCAGAAAAAATAAAATATTATTTTTAATAATACAGTTTTTAAAACTAATCAGATAGTTCACTTCATTTAATTTTCTAAAGAACTTTGCACTAATTACATTTAGGTTTAAAATCAAAAATTCATAAAAATTAGAAATCATTCAAAAATCATTTATCGAAAATTAGAAAAACTAAAAGTTATTCAACACTAATGTCGGCTTGAAAGAAAAAATACTGAATAACTTAATAAAACGATTCAAAATATTCTGCAACTTTGAAATAGGTTGAAAGAACTATATTTAAAAAAAAAACTCTTTAATTATTTTTTAAATAATAAACGTACGTTAATTTCCATTTCAACATTTCGTTCAGTTTCTTAAGTGAACCAATTAGAAATATCGCCTGAAAAAAATATATCATTTTTAATAATTAAATTTAGAAAAATCAATCAGAGGATTCACTTCATTTGATTTTGTAATGAACTTTGCACTAGTTACATTTAGAATCAGCGAACCAAGTTTTCAAGGTTGAACAGTGATTTCATTTAAGCAATTACATGCACGAATTAGATCGTTTAATTTTACTGACACAATGATTCGTTTTTAAACTCTATGAAACACTTTCTTCAGGATTTTGCCTCAGCGTGTTGTTTAGTTGTTACCTTTCAGTGTTTTAGTATTGAAAGTGTTTCACTTTTTAAAACGGGGCTATCCGCTTTCACCTGAATATTTTGTTCTCGATTTTGAAGCTGCATTTTTGACGCGTATATTTAAAGTTTAAAATTTTTTGTCATCTGCCATTCACTTATTTGTATAAAAATTATTCTATTCTCCTTCTTTGGAAACATTTAGAACAACTCGAAGAACAACATTAACCCTACTTTTCAAGGATACTTAAAAATGCTCAGCAATTATTTTTAGAAATAGAATAACTTAAATTATAAAGCTAATTAGTTAGGATTTAACGAGATTAATAACATCGTTTGTTATTTAAAAAAAAAAAAACTTTTATAAAGAAGCCGATTAATCAATATGTATGTAAGTGAAGGGAGGGTGGGTTTGTGTCATGCTTATTTATGCTGTCAAGAGGAAGAAGGAGGGTGAACAATAATTTCATAACATCGTAAAATTGTCTTATTTTTAAAGAAATCATCATCATCAATGGCTCGACAGACCTGGGTGGCCCTTGGCCTTTTTACGAAGCCTTAAAAAAACTTTTAGCTGTAAGAAATGAGAGAACAAATATTTGAAAGAATAAATATTTGAACGAATTTTAAAGTCACAAAATTTTGAAAGTTAGAATTCGAAATATTTTTTGCCCATCAAAATTTTCTTATGGGAGTTAAATTTTTTAGCTTATGAAACGTACTTCTATCCCATTAATTTGGGTCATCATAAATATTAAGTGAAGCCGTGAAGGCTCAGTGGATAGAGGGTTTGCCTTGAGGTGAGCCGGGTTCGAATACCAGCGATGGCTGGTCGAAGCGAATTCTGCATCCAGCTTGCACTAACCACAGTACCGATGTAAAATATCCTCAATGGTAGACGGATCATGGGTTAGAGACCCCTTGCCGTCAGATTAACCGTGGGTGGTTTTCCTCTCTAATGCATATGAGGGTTAGTTCCATCAAAGAGCTCTCCACGAAGGCAAATTTCTCCCACTACTTGATGCAAGAGTTCCCTTGTCTTCTGGATTGGGTTCAAAATTACAAGGCTGCGGAGTTGAACATCAATTATTACAAGGCTACGGAGTAGTAGTCGTGAACCCAAAAAATTGGGTCAGCTGTTCAACGACGGATACAAAAAAAAAAGAAGGAAAATTAGGGAAAACATAGAAGGCCATTTTAAATCCTATTTGTTCCGAAAGGCCTCCAGAAACTATAAGTCTCCCAGGTCTATTCAAGCTGATAATCTTTTATCTGCATTAGCAAATTCTTTACCATATTATGATTGAATAATATCCCATTGATTGATAATTATTAAGCATCTGATTTATTCCAGAAACGACTTTAAACATGAGAAATTCATGCAAATTTTAGAATTTTAAAACACATTAGTGCAACTTATAATGTAAAATTAGTAAATTTTCATTAATTAATTAATTCCTATTTGTTCCGAAAGGCCTCCAGAAACTATATGTCTCCCAGGTCTCCTCAAACTGACAATCTTTTATCTGCATTAGTAAATTCTTTACCATATTATGATTGAATAATATCCCAATGTCAACAAGACAATTAATTCTTTGTCGTCTAAGATCTCATAAGGATAAAAAGTTAAATATCTAATTCTGCACAAACTGGTAAATTTAACTTTTGTCAGTTTACCTTGGGAAAAAAAGGCATCAACTTAAGAACAATTTTAGAAATTTGGATTTTTTTACAACACACAATAATTCCCTTATTAATACAAAACTGATAGAATTTTTAAATTAATAATTTCAATCATTAGCCATTAACTAATAATGTCATTAATCAGTAAATTTATAGTAGCACGCACGTACTTCATACATTTAATATTGTTTGTTTCAAAGTGCTTAATTTTATATTAAGTAAAACAACGTACTTCAACCATATGACAATATAGAGAAACCGATGAAGATCTCAAGGATAAAGAGTCCATTATCTATTTCTGTACAAATTGGTGAATTTACATCTTCGAAGAATATGAGAATTGTCAGTTTACCTTGGAAAAAAGGGCAACAACTTAAGAACAATTTCCTCGCACGCAATGGTGATTATCGTCTGTCATAAACACGCAATAAATCTGGCAACGTGAACAGAATGGAACACTCGTTTATAGACAATATGCAAAACTTTCTCCACAGAGAATTATCGTTTGCATCTATCAATTGAAAGTGCATGCAGAGTTGTTAATTTTACGAACGCATAACAACATGGAAAATAGTATAAACAGTTTTAACAGTTAGAAAGCTTGGGTAGGCCTTTAAAGAATGATAATTATTTCCGTTCAATGAAAAAATATTTTGAATGCAATTATAAGTCATTATTTCCGTTGAATTGGCAATCTATGGTGAAATACTTGTTTTGCATGATTCACTATTAAACTGTTACTTTTAAATTAAAATTATACATCCGTTGCTTTTGCTAACGGTGCAATCAAAATTTTAATTTATTCCCGAAATAAGTTTTCTTCATCATTTAGAAATTTGAATTTTGAACCTAAAACGAGTTGCTTAAAACTGCTACACTGGTACGTGTTGAACCTCACTATCGTTCAATTTCGAAACTACTTCAATACATATTCTAAATACATATTTAATAAGTTCAACCATATTATCGAATGCCCTTAAACTCGTTTTCACGATATTAATCGTTAAATTTGAACAAACACGTGATTTAATTTAAGGTTTTATACAGTTGGTCAACTTGTAAAAAATTATGGTAAATTGTTTTTCCTGAGTGTTCATACGTAAATATATTAATAAAGTTAAATTTTAAAAACATTTTATTTCTATTATTTTTTCTAACTTATACTATAAAAATCTCCATAACCGGCATTACGTCCTATTAAATTACGTCCTATTTTTGATGTATTTTTTCAGTAATTTAAACAAATCTCGTTATACAAACTCCTTAACAAAAGGAAAATTGTATTTGATTAATCCAATTAAATCAGTCGTGTTTTTCTTATTAACTAGAGTCTCCCTCTTAACATTAAAAACAGAAATTAATTTTTTTAATACAACATAATTCATATGTACAGTAAGCAAAAGAAAAAAAGAAAAAAGATACAAAAAATCCTGAATATCTTTTGATCTTATAATCGTGTTCTAGCACTTAATCTTAAAGGTTTGAGAGAGTGACCAAAAATATTCTTATTAATTAGTTCAGATGATGTTTTAAATTACAAAATCCAACACAAAAACGTACTTTCTCTATAACAAAGAAATCAAATTTTAAATACAAGACTTTTTTTAAAAATTGATTTCTCAGGAACTATTCGATTGATTTTACTCAAATTTTGTATTTTGTCAAGTAGAAATACATTCTTTGAAATGATGTAAAAAATTGTATACCTTACAATTTAAAATTGTTTCGATTATTATTAAATAAAGTAATAAAAATTTTCAAGAAATTACTTTTTTGCATAAAATTATCTTTAGATAAACGAATTTCATAGTTGTGTGCAAAGATTTTTAAATTCGCTTAAGAAGTTTACAAAGGTATGGCGAAATACGCAAAAAGTATAATTAACAGTAAAGGGTCCAAACTTATGACCACTCTCCTGAGTATACTATGGGAACCCTATTTTTCAGATTGCGGCTACCCTTGGGGGTTTAGAAGTCATAATCCATCGAAAAAGAGGTATGTTTATTCAGAGAAAATACGTTTTTGTGTCTGATTTTTTTTTAACCAAAAACTTCGTTTGAACTAATTAATTAGCATATTTGAGGTCACCCCCACAAACCATTAAGATCGAGTCCTAGAAGGTGAAGATCCTGCTCACTTGACCAAAGTATTGAGACCTTATTTCTCTGATTGAGGCTCCTCTCAATATTTTAGTGGTCAGAAATCCGAATCCGTCGGAAAAAAAGGTGTGTTTATTCGGTGAAAGTTACATTTCTGTGTATGATTATGTAACTCAAAGCACTAATGTTACCCAGAATGTAATGTAACTTCACTAATTAATTAGCACATTTGAGGTTAACCTCTCGAATCATTAACATTGAGTCCTAGAGCATCCGATCACTAGATCAAAAGTTATTCCATTCCATTATTATTATTTTTGTTATTTTTTGCTCACTTTTTTTAAGGCATTTCTTTGATATAATTCCAAAATGTCCAAAAAGAAAAACTTAAAATAATTCCAAAAAGAAAAACTTTTTTTAACCTAATATAAAACATTTAATTTGTTTAATATTTTTGAAATGCTTAAGCATATTTGATATATGGGTGATTCTCACGAAACATGACAATTCGGACCAAAACATTTCTTCAAATTTAAAGTCTTCAAAATAATCTAAAACTTTTTTTGTATGCTTCTTTTGCTACACTTATTAATATCTTACAGACAGCAGTGTAGTTTATTGACATTTGATCGAGAGAAAAAATAAAATAGAAATTCACCAAATCTTGAATGTCACGAAAATGACATATTACCTTAGAAGTTTAAAAAACAGTCATCTTAAGTTAATAGTAAGTAACTCAACTTAAGCCTTTATGTTAGATAGACCATAAATTGCTTAAATTAATTCTTTTTATCCACTGTAGAAAGAAACAAAAAAAATTTTTTGCTGATATGTAAAGAATAAAATTGTGTATAATAATCAATCATTGAATAAATAAATAACTTTGATTACATCCAAGCATATTACAATCATAGATAAACTTGGTATTAGGTTAATATTTGCTTTCCCTCTTTACAGTATTAGCAGTTAAAAAGAATTTCTGGTAACACTTCAATGTCCAGGTATTCATAAGCCAGGAAAATGACAGCCAGGATAATGAAAAATTCGCCATTTTATAGCATATAACTTTACTTTCATTTAATATTTTGGCCGAAGACGTTTATATTCTGCAGAAAACAACAGGATTTCTTAAAATAACTCAGATAAATCTTTGTAGTTTTTGTTATTAATGATCTCGAGAAGCCGGGAAAATGACAGCGTAAAAACCAACTCACCTTGGAAAATTTTGAACAAATTTAATTTAATTTCTTTTGCTTTATAAGAATAAAAAAAATTAACATGAAAGCAATCTTATCTGATAAAAAATTAATAGATAAGAGCCTTCTTCTTACTTTTGTATTAACCGCTATTCCTTGACCGGATGTTGAATTATTTTTGTTCTTTATTATGTTTCGCATCATTAACTTTATTATTAGTTTTTTGTTGTTATGAATCAAAATGATGAATCATTAAAGTCAGATAAATTCATTGCACGTATTTATCAAGTGAAGTGTAAAAAACTGTTTATTAATTAACTGTAACTCGTGATTTTTAATTCTTATTCTCGTATACTTTAAATACGTTGCAATTATGGAACGTATTTTACAAATTCAGTTAATAAAATTTTTTATTTCTGAGAGCTTGTTATTATTATCATAACATATGACAGATGAATAAACATGTTTTAATGATTGTTTTATTTATTTTAGATATTTTGCAATTCGTGATATGTATTGAAAATTTTAAAAAAAATTTCTTTATTTTTTCAGTCGAGGTGAATTGAGTACGTGCTGGTTTATTCTACTTTCCGGTTCCGTTTTCATTGATGGTTCTATGTATCTTCCAAGAAGCAGGTATGTCATACAATTAATTGATCTTATATTGATTATAATTGATTTGATTATATTGATTATAATTGATTTGATTATATTGATTATGATTGATCAATTGATTATAATTTATTTTTATGATTAAAAATAATTTCACTTTCTTTTGTTCGGAATTAAAAGCATCTTAAACTGCATATAGTTTGTTCAACAAAATTATCCAAATTTTTAATTATACTAAATATTAATCATGCTGCTTTTTACTCGGAGAAAAACATCTGGTAAATTAATCGTGGTATATAGTAAAAAAAAACTATATTTCTGGCAATAAAAACCAAAATGTGCTGTATTTAAACCATTCATTTGATAAAATTTTCCTTTCATATGGTAAAGGTTTACCGGAAATTTTGGTTTTTAAAATTTTAGTTCTTATTACCGGCGCATTTATAGAAAATACAAACCTTAAAGATAAATTTAACCGAATAAATGCTTTTATGCTGTGATCTGAGGTATCATGATAAAATTATCAAATTTCACCACATTTACTGAATTTTTTAAAAAAATAGTTGAAATGGTTCATGAAATAATATTTTTTTATTAATATTACCTAAACCATTACAAAAGCGCTTCGTGTTTTCATAAAATAAGAAACACGATACCATTTACCACATTCTGGCAGTTTTAACCATAATTTTTTCTAGTGTACAAGTACAGTATTACAATAAAAAAACAGGCTTACTCGAAGTTAGCAGTAATTATGATCTTATTATAACCTTATTAATTATATATTTTTAAAATTTGATTTCTCGAGAACTATTCGACCGATTTCGCTGAGATCTTGTATTTTACCACGTAAAATGACGTTCTTTAAAATGATGTCAAAAGCAGTATACTTTACAAATCACAATTTTTTCGACCATTTTTAAGTAAAATAATTTAAAAAAATATTTTGTAAGAGTTATAATTTGCAACTTTGGAAAAGCGAATTTTGTAATTTATATATGCAAAATATTTTCAATTCGCTTAAAAATTTCTTGAGGTACAGTGAAATACGCAAAAAGTAAAATTAACATTAAGGAGTCTTTGGACCATTCTTTTGACCAAATTAGGGCCATTTGTCGCAGATGGCGGCTACAGCCTATAGGTCAAACAAAAATTCTAATTCGTTAAAAAAAGGTATATTTATTCAAAGAAAGAAAGTTTTTGTGTCTCATTTCATAACTTAAAATATCGTATGCACAAATTAATTGGCAGATTTGAAATCACCCATTCGAACCTTAAGAATTGAGTGAAGATCCGATCGCTTGATCAAAAGTTATTCAAGGTGGTCCGTTTTTTTATTTTTTTTATTTTGCGCAACGTACATTTGCCTTGTAAGCGAAATTCGTGCGATGAGGGAAAACATAATAAACATCATGTATTCATTAAAAAATATATCTTGTATTTTTAAATAACATAAGAGTCGCATATGTTTACATATCTTAGTGAAATATTTTATAAGAAATATTTTAAAAACATCCTATAGTCAATTTTTCTTCTATCTCAATTATCTTAAAGCATATCTTCCATTAAAATTGCAATACAGTTAAAAACAAACATTATTATTAGATTTTATAAAAGCTATTATTTATTTCAGAGTTAGAAATTTCTCAACTGTGAAATTAATATTAAAATCAATACGCATTTCCATAATGAAAATTGTCTAAATATTTTTTTTCTGGACATAATATTGTTTACAAATAACATAATACATATTTATTGTTTTTTTAGCATATATGACTCAAAGGAAATTGTTTATTTATTAGCGTTCGAAGATTTGAAATGAATTTTGACTTCATTAAATTCAAAAAAGGGAACATTTAAAAAGAAAGAAATTTCAAAACCAAACATAATCTCTAGATAAAATTTCCCGCTGCTATATTTGAAAAAAAATATGAATCAATTAAATTACTCCGTTTACTGAATTTTTTTTCCAAAAAAGCATGTTTTTTTTTAAGTTAATTTTCCTGTTCTGGTATTGAATGTCTCTGATATTATTATTTTACTTCCATTTTAAGCAAGTGAAATATATTTTACGGTACCTTAACTTTGAAATTTAATTTTACATCGTGTATAAAACACTGTGAGTTTCAATAGTTTTTGCATGTTTGTTTTATAACAGAACAAATCATAAACGAGCTTTTTTTTAAATAAAATAAACTTAATTTATAACAGCTGAGGATATATTTCCTTTCGGAAAAATTCTTTTTTGAATCTGAATACTATTATGTCGAGTATTATCTTTGGTGGAATATTTAGTTTCATCATATAGAATACTTAAACGAAATCTGATAAACATGTTAATTCAGCGTGTAATTTGTTTATAATTTTTTTCCTTCATATTTTGAAACACTAAAAGATCTAATTTTTACACTTCACAAAATTTTTGTAGACTAAAAATATAATTTTTTAGAAAATTAGTTTTGGTAAACAAAAATTATTTATAAATTTTAAATTTAAAGTAATCAAAAAAGTAATAAAAGTAGAAATTTTAGAAAATGGTTATAATCTGAAATGTAGATAACTTTAACCCTATGACGCAGATGGGACAACCGGTCTCCTTTTCATGCATTCTTTTTCTGACATTTCAATTAGTGGTAAAAATATATATTTTAGTATTTTTTAATTATAAAAAACAAACTAATAGTTGCTAAAATAAAATCTGATAGGTTATAGGAATTATATTTGTACTAAAAAATCAAATTATNTATATATATATATAAATTTTGTTAATTTATACATATTAAATTTTTGTGTGCATTCATATTCAAAACTTTATCAATAATTGATTTTGTGAATTAAATTTTCAATGATGAATAATTGTTTCTATAAAATCTAAATTAGTATAAATAAGTGCTAATTTAAAAAATTATTGCTTGTAAGCGAGCCGTGTTTGGCAGATTTTACCTTTAGTACATTAAAAAAAACACTGGTGTTTCATGCTGTATTTCATAACTATGAATAATTAAAATTCTAAATATAATTTTTCCACTCATTTTGACCAAAATTAATACGAAATAATAAAAGAAGTATGAAGAATATTTTTAATAAAAATTCTACATCAAAGGGTTAAACCACCAGTTTTTGAAATAGGAATCAGAAAACTTTTTTTTGAATATATCTCGTATATTAGAAAACTTAAAACGGTTTTCGGCAAAAGTAAATTCAATGAGAGACAAAAACCTTCAAAATCAAACCTAATATCTGGATAAAATTCACTGCTATTAGGTTTCAAAAAGAAAATATGCATCAATTAAATCACTCTCTTTACCGAATTATTTTTCAAAAAAGCTTATTTTTTAAGTTAATGTTCATGCACTGGCATGGCAGATATCTGATATTATTATGTCACTTTCTTTATTACCCAGCAAAATGTTTTTTTTTATGATACCCCAACTTTAAAATATAATTTTACCTTGCAGATGAAGTACTGTCAGCTTCGGTAGTTTGTGTACGCATCTCTTTTTTCATAACAAGATAGAATCTAACGAGTTTTTTTAGGAAGAATTTATGTAATTTATAGCTGTTTGAGGCTACATGTATCGCATTTCAATTTGGAAGGAATTTTTTTTATACCTGGATGTTATTACGTCAAGTTCTTATCTTCCTTCGAATACTTCGTAATCTTAAATTGACTTTTTAAAAACAATCTACCCAACATGTTTTTCGGAATATGTAGTTGATTTACAAAATTTATTTTCTCTTATTTTATAATAAAGCAATTACGTGCAGTTTTTGCATTTTGAGGAATTTACAGATGCACAAAACTGATATTTTCTGTAAAAAAAATATTGTTACGTAAATAAAAGTCAAAAAATAAATGACAGATATAGTTTTCAAATTTTATGCGAGAAAATGCAATATAGAGAACTTACGAGAATCGCTTTGATAAAATCGGGTTCTCTTTCCAATTGGAGAAAAAATAATTCTGATAAAATTACCTCACTGCATATTAATGACATCTGTTTATAATATAAACCCATAGTTTTGATTAATAAAATCAATATATTCTGTATTTAAGCAGTTCATTTGGTAATTTTTTTGTTTAGTTTACTGGAAAATCTGGTTCTCAAAATTAAAGTTCTTATCACTACTCAATTAGTAAAGTATAAAAATGTAAAAGTTAATTTAACCGAAGTAATGGTTTTTATGTATGATAAAATTACCAAATTTTACCATATTTACTACCTAGCAGATTAGAAATAAAACCATATTTTATTGCTATTTTACCAAAAGTCATTAATGAATCGCCTCGGTAAAAATCCCATTATTTTAGTGTTCCCATAGATCCAAACCACAGTAAATGTTACCATAGTCAGGTAGCTTGGTAGTCAGGATTTGGACCATACTTTTTTTCTTGTACAATATATACTGTAATAATGGCAGTAATTATGAATAAATTTATATTATGAAAAAACTGTGGTGAAAAGAAAAAGACAAATAAGTTTATCTCCTATATCGGCATATTTTAGTTTCGGACATTTTTGTTAATACAGTTTTTCTTACTTCTACATCTTTTATTTGCCCAGCTCACATTTAAAGTTTTTATCCATTAAAAATACAATAAAAAATATTGATATATTTGAAAAGTATGGATGATTTCAACACTGTTTAATACCTCACATGTAAATAGTCGACAATTACTTTTTTCGAATTTGTGTTATCCATCAGCGTCTCATACCAGACGATATGATTTTTATAAGTATTGTTTTATACAAACGTATAGTATATGTTGGGGTGATATTTGATGATTGAGTTTGAAAAAGTCGTCAAATTTAGCGATTAAAAGTATTATTTAGCAAACCCATTAGAAACTGATGTTAACAGGTTATCGTGGCCTTGGCTAGGTTAGGTTTTCCGCGAGTATATCTGCATGGAAACTAGTAAATTAAAATTTAAATTTGGGAAAACGATCCTGACAATGCAGAACTTCAAATAACATTTGCTCGAAATAATCCAACATTTTTTTTTATCGTTTTATCTTTTTCTTATAAATGGTAATAACGTATAGATAATATATTTTATGTATTAACTAACATACAATATCTGCATAAAATGATTTATTCTTATATATTTGCTATTCGAACATTAAATTTAAAAGTTGATTTAGAGAAAATGATTCTGAAAATGCCAATTTTTAGAAATCGTTTTCTCTCAGTTATGCAAATTTTTATTCATCTTTATAACAATATACACTTTTTTTTAAATGCATATTTCTTACAATTTGTATTATTTATATTTTTTGCTCAATATTGTTAGTACTCAAGAAAGTTCAATACATGCTCAATATAGTTTTTCTTAGAATTAAACTTCTAAAAAAAGAACTTAAACTTCAATTTTTTAAGGAATCTGCTACAAGAATAGAATTCGTATCCTCTGAATATACATGCATTTAACAAAAGTATTTCTATCCTCTCCATTTCGATTCGCTTCTATTCTTTAAAAATTGAAAATTCGAATAGAAGTGTTTTCAAATTCAACCTTGTATTCCCGTACTCAGAAACATAGAATGGAAAGTTTCGCCCAAAACAAGCTTTTAAGTGCTTTTTAAATCCCAAACTCCTCATTAAAACTACAGTCCCTGACCTACTTGTTCTTTAAACTTCTCGCTTCTTTTCATGAAATATTCATTAAGAGGAATTATTCTGAATAAAAGTATTTTTACGCTGCAATCGTTCGAATAAAGAAATATTTTGTACTCCAGTTATCTGCATCGATGGGGGATATTTAAATGGATGTTATGTGTTTCTTCTTATTTTTACAGTTATTTAATTATGATTTTAAATGCTAATAAATAAAAAATGCAATTATGGCAACTATACGAAATTTCAGTACTTATTTTTAGAGTTATTTAATTATGATTTTAAATGCTAATAAATGAAGAATGCAATTATGGCAACTATACGAAATTTTAGTACTTATTTTTAGAGTCATTTAATTATGATTTTAAATCCTAATAAAAAAAAGAATGCAATTATGACAACTATACGAAATTTTAGTACTTATTTTTAGAATTATTAATTATGATTTTAAATGCTAATAAATAAAGAATGCAATTATGGCAACTATACGAAATTTTAGTACTTATTTTCAGAGTTATTTAATTATGATTTTAAATGCTAATAAAAAAAAGAATGCAATTATGGCAACTATACGAAATTTTAGCAATGTCTAAAGAATTTAGTTCTGACTGCATTACTTTTATTAAAAATTTTAGTTTTTTCATTATTTTTAGGAATTATTAAATTATATTTTCTAAAGTTTGAATTAATTAGCAGAGTAAGCAAAGGCGGAAACTAAAAAAAAATTTCTTAAGGAGTACGGAATTAATTTACAATTACAGAAGTCTTTTTAAAATTAAGGAAACATTCAGATTTTCTACTGTTTATAGTTTTTTACTCTTTTATTTATGGTGTTCATTTATTACAATATTGAAATTTTAGTTTTAAAAGAAATGAATTCAAGGATGTTAATTAACTAAGTTTAAGTAATGGCTACATAATTTAGTAGTAACGAAGAATTGAAAAAAAAATCTTATGAAGGAAATTCCATTTTTTCTCTTCCTTAAGAATCTAATAAATTTTCCAATAAATTCCATAAAACTACACTTACTTTTAAAATTAAAAAAAAAACTTTAATTTTCACAGATTATTTGAATATATTTACTTCTGAGCATTAAAAAATAAATAAATTCGATTTGTTCTAAGAACATTTTTATATAATTATACACTATCCTACAATAATTGGAGACACAGTGTCAGTTTTTGGCATTTTTTTTTATTTTCTCAAGAAATACTTAGGATCATCTTATAACTATTCATTCTTATAACTATTTCAATTTCTCATACACATGTATTAAGTTTAAAGACTTCAGATGTTTGAGGGACCAAAAAAATTATAAATTAACAACAAATAACGCGAAAAACACTCTCACACGTTTTTTTAACACTATGTTAGAAACTATAACAATGAACTGGTTACTTGTATGGATTACTTCGGTTTTATAAGCAATATTTGCATTAAATATCATAAGCCTAGCTTAAGCATATATTTATGGAAATACGGACATTTTCATAGAAAAATGATTTTTTCCCTAGAACTTTAAAAATATTCAATGAAATTAAATAAAATATTTGGAACAATTTTTGAATTAAGAACGAATTTATCATTTTAAAATTTGAAAACTATTCGTTAATAATAGCGTAAGGTATAAGCATTAAACCGTTTACAACTAGTATAATTAAAGAATCATGAAAAAACAAAACTATACGGTTTCTTAACCATTTACAAATAGCATGGTTTCAAATCGTGAAAAGGAAGTTTAACTAGAACTAGGCTTTTTTTATTGTAGAGTGTGGGACACTAGAAATTCTTCATGTCTTGTAGGGAATAGGGGCAATATTGTGGTATCAACGCTGAGACTCGAAACCCCGCTCTGCTGGTCAGGAGATTGACAGATTAACCCGCTCGGCTGTAATATGTACCTAGCTGCAGAGAACTAAGTGGCTTCATTGGTACGCTAAAATTCTAGTTGGTACGCTAAAATTCTGGTTGTATAACCGTATTAGGTGAAAGCAGTTAATAAACGGTTTTTCTCACTGATAGCAGCTTGTATACTATCTTATTTATGGTTATTCGACTGTTTTGTTTCAATATGGTAAAATAATAATATTAAATAAATTGTTATTTAACAATTTTTCTGTGATATTTCAGACAGTGACCATGACTTAGGATTTTTTTTTCGTGTACTTTGACACAATACCGCATCTTTATATCAGTATGTTTAAGTTTATTGCTACACTGTTAGAAATTTCTCTGAAAAAATGGTTAAATAACAATTGATTGAATGGTTATTTTACCATATTTAATCAATACAGTCAAATAACCGTAAATAAAATGGTAATCAAACTGTTAAGTTTAAGAAAAACTGTTTATTAACTGCTTTCATCTAATACGGTTAAACAACCAGAATTTTATCGCACCGACTAGAACCACCTAATGAAGCTACTTAGTTCTTCGCTACTGCGCACATGTCATAGCCGAGCGGCGCATCAGAACTGGAGTTCGAGTCCTAGTGTTGACACTACAATATTTTCTCTATTCCGTTCAACACGTGAAGAATTCCCAGTGTCCGGCACTCTCCAATGACCATTAACTTACGAAAAGCCGAGCTTCTACATCTAGTTAAAAAAATATAAAGTTTTTAAAAAATGCTAGTAGTAAATGGTTAAAAAACTTTATAGTTTTGTATTCATGGTTTTATAACGATATTTTTGTAAATGGTTATAATACCATAAAGGAACAAAATTTTCTTTTCCGTAAACTTTATGGTTAATCGGATGGACAGACAGCTGCCAGTTATATTACCGTAATTTTAG
>NC_092213.1:47582717-47595197 GCF_043381705.1 Parasteatoda tepidariorum | reverse complement strand
CTGAAAAATATTATGTAGTAGCAAAAAATGTGTTATTTTTCATTACTCTTCGTCTTGCGTACAAAAAAAATTAGTAATCTTTAGCTGATGAGCAATCCTCAACATCAGTTATGGAAACATTTCCCGACTCTCAGATAATTTTTCCTGAATTTCTGTTATTCCGTTTTTTAAACCTGTCTAACCAGCCCTTCGAGCACATGAAAGTAGTCTCATAAAAACATTTAGCAAATTCATCGACATTTGTCCAGATACAGGAAAATTGCGGCTTCTTCGAATGGTGAACCACTTCAGTAATGCTTCCTCATCATCCCCGTGATCTACTTTTCTCAACTTATTCTGCCATCTAAATTTTTCTCATGAGCAGAAATTATTAATTGCCTACTTTTCCATATGTTACAAACTTCAGATATGGATAGTTTATATTCCCTGAAAATATAAAAAAATGAAGAAAAAACACAGTCGAAGACAGAAAAAAGTTCATTATATCCAACTTCCTCACTTTTTTGGTTCACTATATCCACAAAAACTGACATTATGCGTGTATAGCAAGGCAAGGGACCGAACATTTGGTTCACTATATCCGGGAGCTCACTATGAACCATGTTCACTATAGCGGGGTTTGACTGTATTAATATTAATATTCCCATAATTCTATAATAAGAATTATAGAATAGTTTGTTTAGTATTTAATAGCAGTATTTTTACTATTCCGATTGAACCGGAAAGCAAAGTACATTCTCGAGAAAAAAAATGGTACAATTTTTGGTACCTAGAACCATAATACTATGCGAATTTGCTGCGTCTTTAAAAACGTTTAAAATTATACCCTATTTAGGTTCAAATTTAACCACAGTAGCATGCATCCAGTCTTAGGTAGGGTTAAATTACTCGGTAATATGGTTCAATATAAAGGATGTAGCAAATTTTAATAATATTATGGTCTAACAAGATGCGGAGAAACTAATTTTGAAATATTACTTAATTAAAGATTATTTATCTTAAAAGTAATAAGTGAAGTATAATAATAAAAAAGAACAACCCTTTCGAATAATCTACTAACTAATAAAAAATTTCAAAGCTTCTTAAGCTTTCATTGAGGTAAAAATCAACAATAAGTTCAAGAACAACAACGAAAAAAAAATCAAATTTTTCTTTCATCTTAAAAAGAAAAAAAGAAATATCATCATCTTCCTTTTATAAAAATTTAGCCTTTGGTCCTTGAGATCCACTCTGGCGAATTAAGGACAAAGTTGGCTGTATTATAGGGGTGGTGGGATTCATTAAATGAAGTCAACCACCCTTGCACGAGAGTGTGAAGGCTCTAAAAATAATCAAATATTCCTTTGTTAGGTATCTTTTTTTATCAAAAACTTTCTCGGATAACGGGATACTGACCTATTGTTGCTGCACCCTCATACACACCAACTCGGAAGAGGTCATTTGAGTGATTTTTATCTGCCAATAATATCCCGCTATGGAAGAATAAATGGATAGTTTACTTCAATTGTTCACCTGCAAACTAAAGAATAAAGTTCTTTCTCTTAAATCAACAATCGATCGTTTTACACACGAGGTTGGATTTGAATTAGAATGAGTTATTCTGCGTCTTTTTTTGTTATGGATCATATGATTTTATATTTAGATAGCCAATTAATATCTTTTGACGCACCTAGCAGTGATATGGTTTGGTAAATTACAATGATCTCGAATTATTATGCATTTTCCCAGCAGCAAAAATTCTCCAGCATGGAAGCGAATTCTACAAACTATCTAAGCATCTGAAGATAACGCTTCATCCCAAATTAAATTTAAACAGCATGACGTGTTTGCCAATTTAACCAGAAAAACATGAATTTTTTTAAATATACACAAAAACAAATATAATTTCAAATATAATTGTTTTTGTGTATATTATTTATTTGTAAATATTTTGTTTGCACATATTTTTACAATATGCATGTAAAATTATACACAATTTTTTCACAATTTATGTGGTGACTCAATGGACATAGCTATCAACTTCAAACAAGGTAACTCAGGTTCAAATCCCAGTCATGGCTGGCTGAGTCATGGGTGGAATTTGTTGGAATTAGCTGGCCCAGTCATGGCTGTTCGTTGCTAACAGTGCTGGCGTAATATATCTCAAATGCTAAAACTCCCGCGTTAAAATACCCTTATCGCTGGGCTAACCGTGGAAGTTTTTTGTACTTTTCCCTTTTATGTAACACAAATAGTCCTGTCAGAAAATCCACTACGAACGCTAGTTTGTCCTAATATTTGATACACGTCCTCTGGTCTTCGAGGTTGGGTTCAAAATTATAAGGCTACGTAGCTGAACATTGATAATCGTAAATTCAAAAATCGCTCGTGGCCAATCAAAACCGGTTATAAAATAAAAGGAGATAACTATCTCTGTCTGATTGCGTTGAAGTCACTAAACAATTGGGATTAATGAAGTGGATGTTGTAAATCAATTCCGAAAATTCGACTACCAGGCACATTTTTCAAGCTGATGAATTTCCGAATAATTAATCTTAACTTATCTTACCTTTCATATTTTCTATAAAAAATGACTATAAAATTGTTTTTAAATTTCGCACAATTTATAAACTTTAAATGCCTTTTTTATTGCCATTTTAGTAAAAATTGTTAAGTAAGAAATAATCACAGAGCAAACGACTCTGTAAAATGTTTTTAAAAAATTCGAAACTGACGCTTTGTTTACTCTACAACAGAGACTTGGGAGAGTTCTTCTTAGTGATTTTTTATTTGAAATATTATTCCACTATAAAATAAATGGATCCTCCTTTAATTGTCATCTTGTAAACTAAATAATAAAAATCTTTTTGCTAAATCCGTTTAAAGCTGATTGACGCTGATTTCGAATAAGATTCAAAATCAGCTTCAAAAAGATTATTCTGCGCTATTGAATAAGATTCAAAAAGATTATTCTACGCTCATTTGTCCCTTGTTATTGGTCATAATGGGTCACATAATTTTATATTTAAGCAGTCAATTTAAACACTTAGCAAATATGCTGCAATTTTTTTATTTTGTAAAAATATTTGGATGTTAAATTATGGTGCCATTTTTAATCATAAGAAACTTAAAGTCACATTTCGGGCAGTAAATGTAAAATTAAGTTGGATGAAAAATTTTAATTTTATTTATTTATTTTAATTTTAAGTAATTTGTTATCTTAATTTTTGTGTAATTGGAGCATTCCTGAAATGGTTGCATAAATTTAATTTTATAATAATTTTTAATTTGAAATCATGTCTATTTAACAGAAGAGTGCTAAGAACAATAATACATAATTGAGCCCCGATGGCTCTGGGGATAGAGCGTTCGCCTTCAAATTAGGTGAACCGGGTTTGAATCCCAGTGATGGTTGGTCGATACGAATTCCGCTTTCGATATGCAATGACCACATTACTGACTTGAAATATCCTCAGAGGTGGAAAGATCATGAGTTAGAGTTCCTTGCAGTCAGGCTAACCGTGGGAGGTTCTCGTGGTTTTCCTCTCTATGCAACGCAAATGCGGGTTAGTTCCATCAAAAAGTCCTCCACGAAGGCAAATTTCTCACGATACTTGATCCAGGGGTTCCCTTGTCTTCTGAATTGGGTTCAAATTTACAAGGCTACAAAGCTGCCTTGTATTAGTAGTCGTAAACCCAAAATTTGGGTCGGCTGTTCAACGACGGTTGAAAATAAAATAAACTTATTCATGATTTTAATGGTTTCTTATCACTTTCGGGGACTATACGAAATTATTACCTTAGCACAGTACCTTTAATTGCCAATATTAAGTACCTTTATCGGCCTATTAATAGCTACTCTAGGCAATAGCTTCAGAAGAAGGAGGAAACATATGAGGTACCAATCGCAAAAACATTTATCATCTATTATCGCAATGCTAATAGTAAATTTCTCCCAATACTTGATCCAGGAGTTCCCTTGTCTTCTGGATTGAGTTTAAAATTACAACTGTAAGATGTTAGTTAAACTACAATAATAATGCAATATTACTTTAAGCGTAACTTTTAGGCAGTGGATGCTTTAGAAACGGCGGGCGCTTAAATTAATTAAAACTCTTCTCTTTAACAACTTTTCAATTATTTGCGTAAATATATTTTAATTAAATGCAGTTAATTTCACTTAATTAAAGTGTCACTTTCACAGTAATTTCAAACATAATCTCATTTTTTATGGAAAATAAGATCTAGACCAAATATTACTGAAAATTATTTTAAAAATTATTGTTGGAAATATATTTTTTTTACCAAGGCTAAATTCTGTTGTTTTTTATTATAACTAAAATTTTATGAGCATTTGGTATTTTATGCATAAACAAGTAATTCTTAAGGCATTCTGCATAATTTTTTTGTATAATCCTTATTCTTGTCTAAAGTTTTTTAAAGAAATTCACATTAATTTTTTATATTTGCAATGTAATGGTCTTTTTATATTTTGATGCAATTAAAAATAAATTTATTAATATTTCTTTGAATTTTCATGTTTCTTTTTTTAAACTCTGCACTAAAAGTGCATTTTATATGTATAGCGAACTCAAAAATAATTAAGATTATAGCGTTAGCAAAAAATAATTTGAACTATTTTCAACTTAATAGTTTAATGCATTCCGTATAAAATAAAAAATAAGTAAATCAAATAGTATAATCTTAATTATATATATAAAAAAATGAATAAAAGTGAATAAGTAAAATATAGTGATTATAACGCATAAGTAAAAGTTCTGATACCCCAATTGCCCACCTTTTTTACCCTAATTTGATTTGGAATTTTTTACGGCCTTATTAGGTAGAACGAAATATTCTCATACGTCAACTATTTACAATTTTAATATAATAACAATGTAAGACCAACTGAATTTTTTTTTAAATGCATATTGTAATTATTTAGATGAATAAGTAAATAATTAAAACTAAAAAAATCAATGTATAGTATCAATTATTTGTAATTCTGCTGTCGTGATAGTATAATATAAAAAATAAAGTAAGAATTAAGTAAAACAATATATAATTAAATTAATAAAAAATCTGTGAAATTAAAACACTGCAATTTTTTAAATTTCGTACATATCTAATATTAGCGTGTAAGAAAACATATATATATAAATATTTTGAACAGCAAAGTGTTAAATTACATCCAAACGATAACAGATGATACACCTTAACAACAACCACAACATATCTGCAAAATTCCCTTTGGCAAATCACTTCAAGCACTTAAAGGAACCAGAAATGTAAACAGAAACCACTCTAGTTCTTAGGTAAGACCCTAACCTCCCTCAATATTACGCCCCTTAAACAGCCCCTCTTACTTCCCTTAAGATAAGTATCACCTTTGCTGTGTTACATTTCCACCCACAGTTTCCACCTTCTGAGCACCTAAAAAAATACACCGCCAGACCTTCAAAATGAAAAAAAAATATTCTCTTCTTCAGGCAAGCTTTTCTGCCGAACGTATGGAACACACACAACTCAAATTCACCCGTCCGACAGGTACTGGACTTAGTTCGCTTTCTCCTGCATTTAGTCAACTAGTAGACAACTACCAGTCAACTAGCAGCCTGAACTTATTCACCTGTAGACAAGGGCAGCTGAATTGGTGTTTCGCACGCTGCGTCTGTGGAGAAAAATTAATAATCGTTTGATTTTATTTTATTTCAAATTTAACGTCTGAAATCGTTTTTGTTTTTGAGTGCAAAAACAAGCACCTGAATTCGTTTGATTAATTTTTTTTTAATGGAAATCGAATGTTTAACAGTGATTTTGAATAGAATAATGAAGGTTGTTGTGATAAAGTGTTTCTTGTTGTGCTCCTTTGGATAATTTGGAAAATAATGTCGAATGGAAAAAGGATATATTTACATCCCAACAGGATGTGCAGGTTAGTTTGTTTATTTGAATATTTTCGTTTAATTTTAGACAATATTTTTTGTTTATAATCCATTGTTACATTTTTTTTTTGCTTCTTCAAAGTACTTTTATAAGCAGACAAAACATATTTTTTCTTATTTTATGACTTTATAATAATTCATTCTACTGCTTACACTGTAAAAATTAATCTCGTTTATTTTATCAAAATTCAATCTCAAAAGCCATTTTTTGTTTTCGAGTGCAAAACAAATACAAAAAATCGTTTAATCTATAAATTTAAATTGATTGTTTGTCAGTGCTTTTGAATAGAATTATTTAGTTAGTTATGATGAAATGTTTCTAATCATGCTGTTTATTTAAATATTTTAAGAGACAATTTAAAATTATCCATGCAAAGTTTAGATTATGGAAACAATTTCGTTTTATACCAAGATAACGATCCTAAGCATACAGCTTACAGCGTTCGAAACTGGTGTCTGTATAATTGTTCGCACGTTTTGAAAACACCACCTCAACTTCCAGCTTTAAACCCAATGGAACATATTTAGGGAGAATTGGAAGCTTGAGTACGAAAACAAGATATGAAAACAAAGTGAGCTGAAAGCATGAAATAGTCCAATAATGGGAGAACATTGATGCAGAAATTACAGAAAGTAAAATTCATTTAAACGCTGTCGTTGGATGCACAAAAAATATCCTGCTAGGCATTAATTTAATGAAAAATTGTCCGTATTTCCTTAAATATCATAAGTGCACGAACTCTTTTAGGTGCCATTGTATCTTCATTGTTATGAAAATAGTTTTAATTAATAAAATAATTTAATAGAAGCATTGTAGAAGATCTTCAACGATATGTTCAAGTTATATATACAGATGTGTATTTAGTATTTAAAGTTTAAAGCATATTTTCTGTAATTGATGATAAAGCAATTTTTCGTAGTTTCCAAATTCTTCTTGAATTTTTCGTATGTAAACACATGTTGGAGAACACAATTTTTATTTCATAAAACTTGAATTCAATCCAAAATTGTAATTTATTTCTTTGCATATAAAAATTTAGTATACACACAACTCAAAACTAATCATTTTCGATATATCCACCAAAAACTTTTCAAACTACCCAAAGTATTTAAAATTAGGGTATGATTGATGGTTAGTTTTGAGCATCTACTGAAATAGTCTATTTTATGAACAAATTCGAATTCTATATGATTTGTTTTATTTTAAAGATGTATACACAAATTTTTCATTTAGGTTTTACCATTTTTACTTCCACTAACAGATTAGTGAGGTTTCTCGATTTAAGTTTTTCATTTTGCATGAAAATTTATTGTGAATGTTATTCTTTAAAGATAATAAAACCTCATAATAAGAATCTGGAAATTCTTATTTAAGAAAGTACCAACTTTAAAAGTAGCAAAAACTGAAAAAAATTAATAAGTATATATGTACACCTTTGCTGTGTNNGTTTAATCCTTATATATATATAATAAAATTGTTCGCAGTAATTAAGACTAATTAAACTACTTTAAGTGTTATTTTTTATACCGTGAGGAAATGTTTTTTACAGCTTTTACTGTGAAAGCTTTGAAATGCCCATAATGTATTTAGAAAAAATTCCAAAAATATAATCAAGACATACATTACAACATATTTATCAGTTGTATGAAATGCAAAAGAAATACATGAAAATTGCCTAATACAACTTTGCTTTTCCTAATACAACAAATTGCTTTTCCTAATACAACTTTAAGTGCACCTTATGTGCACTTTTCTGTTGTTTCGACTAAGAGACAAACTAAAATGGGCTGCATAAGAAGTGGTTGTTATAGATATTGTGGTATTTCACAAAGATATTATTATATATTTAAATTTAAAAGGAAACAAAAAACATATAATTAATAATGCCATATAGGTAGTTTTTGTATTTTTTTAAAATGTATTCATTAGAAATATAGCAATAGTGTTGTAAAAAATATTATTTATTATAAGTCAAAATTTTAAAATCAAAGTTTCAAATCATTGAAATATATAATATAACCCTGTCACTTCTTATCTTTACTTCTAGGGTGTAAAATGTTTTTATAAAAAATAAATAATATAATTATAATAAATAGCACTTTGTTGACGATTATTACATTTGCTAAATATTAACAAAAAACATAAGTTAGATTATATTATATAGCCAGTAAATGTTAATTGTTATGAAAGAATTTTAATTTAAAATGAACTCGTTGAACAAAGCAAAAAACTAGTTACCCTTAAAAAAGTCACCAAAAGAGTCACTTAATGCCGTTCTAGATTTGATAACCGACTGGATTTGGTTAGCATGTAAGTCATCAAGGTTTTATAGACACGTCGCATCCAGCGTCGCCCAACTAACTGAGTATTTAATAGCGCAAATCCACCAAATTGCCAATTTTTTTTAAGGTAACAACAGTGAATCACATCGATCTGGAAGAATATGTAACTGGCTTTTAATAATACTCATTCTCCTGAATCCATCTCAATTGGCCTGCAAAATCATCTCCCTAAAACCACACAAAAATACAGGAAACATGCTGGAACAGTAAATAAAACTTTCATTTTCATAATGCCGTGGACTTGAGCAATCAGTTCCTCAACAAGCTGGTTTAAACTGAATGCAAAGTAACCAAAAAAGAAAAAGACTTTTTGACTAACTTCCTAATCAAATCCAAGCAGATATCAACATCAGAGGCGAAGCTACACTGTATTAAAGTATAAAGTATAGTTTGTATTTTTCCTGTGCATCTCGTGTCTTTTTTAACCACGTATTCTGCCGGAGAAAAAAAATTAAGCGTCATATTAGCTATAAACAAAAGTATCTAGATGTAAGGAAAAAAATTTTTTTGTAAAATTATCATACTAACATTTATAGTAAAAAAAAACATAATTCTGGATAATAAAATTAAAATATATGGTACTTAAACGATTCATTTGGTAATTTTCTGTTCACATGGTGTAGGCTAGGAATGCAATTTTGACAGAATAAATAATTATGCCAGGTAAAATGATAAAATTACCTAATTTTACAATATTTCGTAAATTTTTTCACATGTCAAAACCATATATTTTGTTATTCAAAACCCATATATTTCATGTTTCAAAAACCATATATTTTTTTATTTTGCTGAAATAATTACCAAAGCTCTTCCGTAAAAATTGCTGAGCCTTTTAGTGTTCCCATAGAGCCAGAAATACGTTAAATTTCCCCATGTTTTGATAGTTTTAATCATACTTTTTTTGACGCGCCAATTTTAAAACTGCAACTAGTCGACATTTTTTTAAGTTTTTGCCATTTTTTTCTGTTTAAAAATAGAATGCTAGGTTAATCCAAATAATATTTTTCTCAAAGTTAATAATTATACTAATTATATTTAACTACCAATAACATTTCCTTTATAGGAAGCGGCAGCGAAAAAGCACAAGTAAAATTATTCCGTATATCGCTTGCAAAATCTGAATAAGAATGATTTGTTTCTGCATATTTCATCGTGTTGTAAGATCATATGTACTTATAACATATGTTAAAATGTTAAATAAAATTATGTGTTACTTGGAGGAAAAAAAAAATTGTAAAAAAGAAACCATAATTATGTGTTGTAAAACCAATATATACGGCATTTAAATCATTTATTAATTTTTCTGTTTATATGGCAACGATTTATATAAAAACCAGAAATTCTGCTTTTTAAAATTATAGTTCTTATTACCAAACATTTAGTAAACAAATACTGGACTGAAAAATAAATTCAACCAAATAAATGTATTTTTAAATATGCTCTAAGTTATCATGAAAAAATTACTAAATTTTACCACATTTGTCCGATACATATTACAAAACCAAATTTTATTGATAATTTTACCAAAATCATTTTACAAACCGCTTCGTTAAAAACTACCGATCTTTTTGCTGTTTCCATAGAGGCGGAAAAACAGTAAGTTTTACTATATTCTGATAGTTTTATTACTATATTCTGGTAGTTTACCATTTATTTTTCCTAGAGTACTCTGGACTTAAAACATTCAGTAGTGATTTTAAAATGCTGCACCTTGGAATTTCCTAACTCAATAACATCACCATTTTCCCTTTCTATTTCGTCCTCTAATAAATAACAGATGAATCTAAGCTGATGTTTGGAAGATTCGTGATCATATCTATCAAAATTAGAAGATATTCCCTGGGTATCTTAGAGAAGAATTTCTAAATTGCCAGCTATTTCAAATTTTGTTCTTCTAATAGCCTGATAAAGCCAGATTTAGGAATATTTTTTTTCCAGATAAACCTTTCTATTCTTTCATTCTCACATGGTTGATTGAATTTTGCGTTCGATTTTTTTTTTTACTTTACTACGACCTTAATGGATAAGATCCTTTTTTTTTCAATTCTCTGATACTAAAACATTCTTTTTTTCGCTCTTTTCGTTTCTGCTCGATTTAATGTCGCAATGGATTTGGTAAAAAAGTGTCTTTGTTTATAGAAACTTTCTTTTTTTTCTTCTTTTTATTCTTCTTGATTTGAAAAGTAGCGAACCGTAGTTAATAACAGACATTTGGGGAAATCGTTTTTTTTTATAATTTTTGAAAAAATGTTAGTTTGTATAAGAACATTATTGTTTTAAGTGAATTTTTCCTTTTATATTTTGTTAAATAGTTTAATCCTTTCAGTTTTATTTTATAGTTAGTACCAAAGTATTTATTCAAATAAAAACTTGTTTTACGAAAGGTTAAACTAATTTTTTTGTATAATTTATGCAATTTAAAAGAGCTTCATCAATTCGATGGAACAATATAATGTTCGTTAATTAAATTTTGTTATTGTTATTTTTGAAAACAATGTTAGTTATAAAAAAACATTATTGTTTTAAGTGACTTTTTCCTTTTATATTTTCTTATAGTACTTAATTTAATCTTTACAATTTTTTTCTATGGTTAAAACATAAATATTTATTCAAATAAAAATTGGTTCTTATGAAAAGTAAACAATTATATTTTTAGCACTAATAAATCTTCTATATAATTTATATAATTTAAGAGAACTTTATCAATTCGAGGAAGCAATCTATTGTAAATTATTTCAGAAATAATTTAACATTTTGAACTTTATTTTAATCTTTTTTTATTATCTTCAAAACACCTTTATGCAAGTATTTCCTACTATTATAAAAAAATTTTATCAGAAGAAGGAAATTTTTAAATACAATGCATAGGAAAATAATTTTTCTATAATTTACAAATTTACACATTACCGAAATTTTTTTCTTCTGAATGACATACTTTTCATTTTTTCTTCTTTTTTAAAATCCTTTTATTTTGATAAGTTAAAATAAAAGCTTTTATAAGTACGCAAGATTTCTTAAAAGTTACAAATATTGTTACAAAACTTAATTCATTTTCCCATTGCACAGAGAAATTCTGTTTTACAATTACCATATTCATTGCTAAAATTATCATATACCAATGACATTTTTTTTAAAAAAAATCTTAATTCTGGTCAATAAGACCAAAACATACAGTATTTAAACCATTTATTTCGTAATTCTCCTTCCATATGGTAAAGGTTCAACGGATTTTCGAAATTGTAGTTCGTATTACGTCACATTCAGTAAAAAATAGAGAACAGAAAAGTAAATTTATCTTGATAAATAGCGTTTATACCCTGCTCTAAGATATCATGATTAAAGTACCAAATTTCATTAATTATTAAAAAACAAAGTTTTATTGTTCATTTTACCAACATCGTTACAACAACGATTCGATAAAAATCACTGAGCTTTTTGGTGATTTCATAATGACACAGTAAATTTTACCATTTTTTAACATATTTCTCCCTGTGCATATTTTAATACATATATGTAAATTTAATATAAAGCAAAATCTACATTATTTAAATTAAATTAATAAAATATTACACGGTAAATATTCTCATAGTAATTACAAACATTTATAATTCACAGGAACTTAGTAAATTTTTTAGCATTAATTAAATTTTTAAAACTTTAAAAATACTTTTACCTACAATAGAAATTAAAAAAAAAACAATATTCTCTATTGTTTAATGCACTTTGCACACCCTCACCGAAATCATAGGGGGTGCTAGATCTGCGGGTGTACTGTTGCGATCCTGATGTCTCAGTGAGAATCTGCTCATTTTCGTTCAAAAAAAGGTCTTGACCCGCATTGATGCGGTTGGGTGGTTCGATTGAAGGTTATATATATATATCTATATTGCACTTAACTTCACGAGATAATCTTCCACCTTTTTTTGTCTTAAGTTTCCGTTTATTTCCTTCTACTCGAGTCTTAAATGATTTATTTTCTCGCCCGAACATTTTTACCGAATCGCAGCTGTTGCCAATCCGGAAAAGCTAATAAAAGAAAAGTCAAAGTAATGTAACTTAAATTATCTGCAGCACAATCATTTAATAGCATCAGGTGTTTGAAACTTTATTTCTATAAAACTACCGAATGAAGTAATACAAAATAGGATTATGGTTCTGAAGCATTTTTAAAACGAATTACACGTAACCAAACATCGTATATTCCTTTTTTTTT